>NW_022141792.1:0-36904 GCF_007565055.1 Rhinopithecus roxellana | reverse complement strand
GTTACAGAAAACTCACTCGTGTGCTGGAAGGAGCCTGATGCTGAAAGGGAGTTTGGAGTTCTGAGTCCCAGCTTTGCCCCTAACTAGCACGGTGACTTGGGGTAGGTCACATCCCTTGCACCTTAATGTCCTTTGACATAATGATGGATTTGTACCAACTCAGGGATTACACTCCCTCATGCCTAGAGGCCCAGTATTGTTAGACAATGAGGTGGGAGGACTGGAGGCTCTGAAAAGACATCCCTTGTCCTCTATGCATAGGGGGCACTGCCCCTCAGTTCAGGGCCATCACTGCCCTGCAAATATATCCATCAGCCTCCCAGAATGCTCGGCAAGCTGGGGACACAGCCGGCCAGCCAGCCTGGAGCCCAAAGAGCAGCTCCTCTCACAGTGCCAGGAGCTCCTGCAGCTGCGGCTTGAACGGCTGTTGGCCACTAGAGCGCTTCCCCCGCCACTGCCCCCAGCAGCGGGCTCACTGGGTTCTAGGAACAAACTCAGGGCCTGCACTTCTGCCTCTGCTTCAAAACAGACCCCCCAGGCCAGCCAGGTGAGAGCTGCTCCCAAAAGCTCTTCCATCAACAAGGCTGCTGGCTGCCAATGCTGGAGGTGCTGTGACATGGATTCTACACACTCTTTTGTCAGGCCTCTCATATAAAATAATAAAAACATTTATAATCAAGGTTTAAGAGAATTGATAAAATTAATAAATTGTATGGTTACAAAATAATTTTAAAAAACCCACCATATGTGAGCTGGAACTTCCTCTAGGTGTCTGAGGGTCAATTTTAATTCAAGACTAGGCACCCACCTGGAGTTTCAGAGCTCTCCCATCACTGGGTTTCCTGGTAGGAAATGGCTCATTGCCAGGTGGGGTGAGGAACGAGGGCTACCCAGTTTGTCTGCTCTTTGCTCCATCACCAGCCCTAGCCCAGTCCCCGATATATGGTAAATGCTTTAAAGGGGTGATGAATAAATCAGTGGACGGGACTGAAAACTTTCCACGGACCTCTAGGTGCCGACATGATGGCCGTAGCAGAGAAGACCTAAGTGAACCTGATCTGTGTGAGATGTTCTGCCACCCTCCTCTCTCGGAGCTGGAAGACAGGAGGAAACCCAACACAGATCATGAATGTAGACTTGAAAACACTTTTATGGCTTTTCCACCAAATGCTCCCGGAGTGTGGGGAGTGGGGGAGAACAGAACACAAACAACCTGTTCGCCACTCTAAAACTACATAGGATTATACCCTCGTGAGTGGGGACCTGGCTCGTGGAAAGGGAAGAATGGCATGAAGAATGTCTCCAATCAGCGGACTGGAGACCTCTCTAGGGAGGTGTGGAGATCGCCGTGACATTTTCATAACCGACGTAGAAGGAGGAGGGCACAAATCCACCTCCAGGTTTTCATGCTGCTGAGTTATTATAAGGAGAGTAATAGGTTCCCTTCATCCAAGCAATGGGAAAAATCACAGTGGAAGTTTTGAGAGTGAGATTTAGGCATAAGACTGACAGCAGGTGGTACTTCAGGGTGTGCATGGTTAGGCTGATAGACTGACTTACCAAAGGAACAGTTCCACGCTCTCATTTTGCAACCGAGAAAGGGGGGGTGAGGAATACTCTCAGGATGTGCCCTGAAGACCCTAACGTTTTCTTCAGTCCGAAATGTACACACAAGGCTGGATCCAGCCAGGAGGATGGAAATTGACAACGAAGAGACAATAGGCACACCCCCACATTGCCACCTACACCCAGATGCAGGGTGGGGGTCTGGTGGCCCAGGTAGGGACGGAGAAATGCAGCTGAAGGCAGTCTGTCCAGGGGAGGAGAACAAACGATGGGGAGCACAAGAGAAATGTTCACATATGGGAAGAAAAATTACCAGAGTGTACCAGTGTGTAGCACTTGCAATTTCTTTCAATAACGTTTCCTTTGCACTCACAGCTTGGCTGTTTGGTGCAAGAAGCCTAACTTTCAGCCTGTTTTGGCTTTCAGCATGCCTTTCTTCTAAGCTTAATCATTTCCAGCTTCTGATTTATGGTGAGGCACGTGCAACTCCTCCTTGCACTTGAACACTTACAGGCCATGGTAGGGTTATTAACTGGCCTATTTCCAATAGTGCTGGGCCTCAGGGAATAGGAAAGGGAAAGCCCAAAAACAGGATAAGAAAGAGAGAGAGAGAGGAAGAGAGAGGTGGCTGGTGGAAGCAGTCAGAACACACACAACACTGACCGATTCCGCTCGCTGTCTTCTGTGGGTGCTGTTCCTGGCGCCCCAAAACAATCACAGTGGTCAGATCGAGGATCGCTGATCACAGGCCACCATGAACAGACAGAATAATAACAGAGAAGTTTCAAATATTGCAAGAATTACCAAAATGTAACATGAAGACACTAAATGCGCACACGCTATTGAAAATCTGGCACCAACAGACTCGCTCGATGCGAGGTTGCCACAAACCCTCAGTTTCACACAATATCTACAGCAAAGTGTGATAAAGTTAGATGTGCCTGCACTGTGCCTCCTCCTTTTCTCAGGGGTCAGATGATGCTGAAACATAGCCTTTTCCTGCAGGTCCCCGTGGGATGAAGCTCCAGGCGGTGACAAGTGAATTAACCATGGTGGCTTTTGTGGCTGCCTTCCCACCTGGGTCACTGCTCTACTTCTCCACCAACATTCACAACCCTCTCAGATGAAGCCCCTTCCTCTCAGCTCGTCTTCTCGGGGTCTGCTGCCAGGGGAGCCAACTAAGGCAATTCATAGCAGAGCTGAGGAATCTTGCAGCACAGAGGCTAACGCATCCCCCTGTGAGATGGAGCTGGTGATACAGGAATGGAGGCACGAATGGCTGATGATGAGAATGGGAAGACATAAAGATAGGATCCAAGTCTATAACAGCACAATTTCCAAGGGAAAGAGGAATTTGGATTTGTTTTCTATATTTCTGAAAATACTTCAAGTATTTGTGTTATGTGTTACCCCACATATGAGTATAAAAAAGATATAATTTAGAAAAAAAATGTTTTAGCTACCAGGCAGATGAGATTATCTCAAAAAGTAATGGAGGATGAAAGAGATTCAAGAATACTTTCAATACAATTATGCAACAGTTATTCAAAATACATTATTAAAGGATCTAGTGATAGTTGGAGTGGGCCTCTTCCTTGTCAAAATGATGGCTATGAAAGACCCGCAAATGTACAGCCGATGGCAGGAATATCGGACTGGTCTCAGTAGGTAAGGTGGTCTTTTTTTTTTTCTTTTTTTCTAGAGACGGGGTCTCACTCTGTCACCCAGGCTGGAGTACAGTGGTGCCATCATAGCGCACTGCAGCCTGAGACTCCTGGGTTCAGGCGTTCCTCCCGCTTCAGCCTCCCAAGTAGCTGAGATAAAGGTGTGCACCACCATGCCTGGCTAATTTTTTTTAAATTTAATTTTTTGTAGAGTGGGATCTCTCTATGTTCCTCAGGCTGGTCTCGAATTCCTGGCCTCAGGCTATCTTCCCTTAGCCTCCTGAGTAGCTGGGACTACAGTGTGTGCCACCACACCTGAATAATTTTTTATTTTTCATAGAAACATGGGGTCTTGCTGCGTTTCCCAGGCTAGTCTTGAACTCCTGGCCTCAAGGGATCTTCCTGACTCCACCTCTCAAGTTGCTGGGATTACAGGCGTGAAACACTACACCCAGCTCTCAGATGGTTCCCAGGTTCCTAAAATATGAATGACTGCTATAAAAATGACTGAACTATTTGAAAAAGGACTGGATATAAAAATAGATTTTCAACAAATGAAGAAGAGATGTCATTGAAGTTTCCAGGGGCATTTCCACCTCTTTGCTGTTGCTGAGAATATTCAGTACCTCAGAAAGTGATACTGATAAATAACTAAGTGATATAAACACCAGTATGAGATCCATTACTACACGCAAAGCTCCAAAAATCACGTAACTCCTATCAGAAGGCAAGAATAGGTGTTGACAACTCAGAGACATTTTGATGGTCATACTGTGTGGCTGTAACAATTAATTTGATAAGAGTGTCATAGCTCATGGAAATATACCCCAGATCAAAGGGTTTTCACAAGTTAAGGTAACAGGCCAGCAGTGTTGCCTTGCCTTGCCCTGACAGTGTCCCCAGGGAAGTGCTGAGACAGCATGAGCACAGCCTCCTTAGCATGCTGACACAGTGACACTATCGGGCCACAGGGCGCCCGGCGTGGGGATGCCATCCAGGAGTCGCTTGTGAATGGCCAACTTGCACAAAGTCTGCTTTGGAAGGAATATATTTAACAGAAGCTCTACCTAGAGTGTGATGGTTCTCCACAAAACGGAACTTCTTGTATTAATAGCAGCCGCATCTGGGGAAGTGCCAGGGTGAAACTGAGAAGCTGAGCAAAACAGGCATAAGCAGATGACCATGCAGCCACCCCGCCAGTTCTGGCGCACCATGCGGCTCCATGCCAAGAGGCGCAGAGGGACGGCGAGCTGGCTCTGGGACCTAGGGCCTTCCCCTGCCACTCTGGGAAGTGAGGGTGCAGGGAGGAGTCTCTGGGTGTTCTGAACCTCCTCCTGACCCGTGTCTTCCTCGTCATCCTACTGTCAGATGACTCTCCACTGCGCTCGAGGGGGCTGGATTGAACACTTACATATTCAGCTTTCTCTTGCAGTTTCATAATTTATTTTAAGGATATTTCACAAGAAATTTATCAATGCCATCTTTTCAAAGACCAAGATTATATATGCATATGTGAGATTTAGAATCTGGTGAAGATTTTAAAATTTCAAAGAGCTTTATTAAATCATAAGTTCACTCATACAAGTAACTGCGTACAGACCCAACTGCCTAGATACAAAAGAGGAGGCGATGCTAACAGCAGACGTTTCCGTGCAGTGCCCTAAATCAGCGGGACCTGACACATCTCGACATCATGCTTCTCTTTCTCTTCCTCTTTTCCTCCACCTGCCTACCTCTCCCATCCCTCCCTTCTCTCTTTTCTTCATTCCTTCTTCTCTTCCCTTTTCTCTCTCTCCCTTCCTTCCTTCTCAGTCATTTCTCAGAATGATGAACAATAGCATAATATAAAATATTTACAACCATCACATTCTTTTGTTTTTCACTTAATTGAGAAAAGTTTGACTGACAAGAGCAAAATGGGGCAGGTCTTGCATTTTCCATACCGATTGCTTCTGCTACCCTGTAGCGTATCTAGCCCTGTTTAATTACACCTGCTGACTGAGAGTTTTAATAAGTACTTCTGTGACGAATGTTCTTTTCACATCATTAGAAAATGTGTATTTAAAAAGAAGCTTGGCTTCAAACCAAATAATTACCTAGAACAAACACCTATTATTTTCATTTTTAGTAGTGACAGTTACTGAATTTTAGTAACTTTTACCGTTTCCAGAGCACGCTTTTTGAGCCCAGTGGACAACCCGTTACTGAGGAAGACACTCTGACTTTATGATATATCACCTTCAGCCAGAAAGGGTAAGAAACTAAACTTAGAAAGTTTTCTCCACTTCATAACGACCCCAAGACTGGTCATTTGAGTGGAAAGCTCCAAATCAGTCATTAATTACCATAAACATGGCATGGTTTGGAGTCAACGGCAAGTATATCCAATACTTTTTTCTCTCTCCAAGTCCTGGTTACTGGATGGACGACTGTGCTGGGCACAGCACAAACACCAAGTGGGAACATCAGCCCGCGATCAATGGGACAGGATGAGCAAATGCCAGCCATGTGCCCTGGAATGACCAGAGGGTGCCCACTACCCATCGCCAGTTCTACGACCCCAGCTAGCCCTTCCCACTCTAAACCTCAGCAGGGGCGATGGCTGACTTGAGGCTGAACCAGCACGTTACAGTTATCTATCCATGGAGTCAGCTTCCAGGACTCTGTGCCAATACTGGTTTTGTGGTGGTTTGTTTTGTGTTTCTTTGGGGGTGGGGCATAAGGAAGTCAGAGAAGCAGAGGACTCTTCGAACATGCTCTGAAGGAATCAATAAAAATGAGAGCCACAGGTGTGTCACCGATGCTGTTTGTGGAGTTTCTGTGATCCAGCTCCTAAGTTATTGCTTATGTCCATCTAGAGTTCAATCATACTGGTTAGCGGCTTCTGTGATCCACATTCACTGCACTGGTTCTATGGGACAGGAATCATAGAAGCCACTTTTGAGGAGTAGCTGAGAAATTCTGATACTACGTAAAGCTAGCCACTGACAGCTGGCTACCCAGGCTGAACACTTTAATAAATTCAAAGAATTCTACAAAGCTTTCCAAAGATGACTTCAGCTGTCTTAGGAATGGCTGAGCTGTTGACAGGACTGTAAAGCACAAACCTGTGATAAAACTTCAGCTCCTCTTTATTCTGGTTTGTTTAAGCCTCATTTTCTTATGCAGATCCTAAAGCAGGAATAACACTCCCTGGAACTGCCTTTCTTTTAAAAGGTTCACAGAGATTTCAACTCACATTTGTCCTGACCACGTTCCTGCAGAATAGAGATGGGGTGGTGGAATCACAAGGCCTCTTTATGAAGTGAGTTCAGCGGTTTGTAATTTCAGGACTGACCCAGGATGGCCGGGGTTAGTCCCAGGTCCCCCAGCGCCCCGCCTGCAACTGTCTTGGTCTCCTGCACCTGGCTTCCTGAGACCTCCATCGCAGACTTGCCCTGGTGACTCAGATGCTTCTACACACGCCCACAGGAAAAGCGAGGCCAAACGTGCCCTCAGTCACACCTGTCACCTGGAGAATCACGAGCTTCATAAACCTGAAAGAGAGAGCTTTAGTTCTCATAAAGGGTCACAGCCTGCATGGCCATTCTGACAGGCTGGGAAGCTTGGCCACCCACCAGAGGCTGGAAACAGACACTTCCAGGAAGGGGCAAAGGGAACTGGAATTTATCCAGAGTGAGGTGGGTGAGTAAACATGTTTATTAAGCTATGAGGAGTCACGAATATTTATGCAAGGAGACACATTACACTTCATGCCTCTTCTTGGGACTTATGTTCAAAAAACGGTGGTGTTAGCATGATCCGAGAGTGGAGTTTTCAGCCCTCTGGCATCAAAAGGTGAGGCAGAGGACACGAAACCCCTCTGTGCATCCGTGCTGACCAACCAGAACCACTCAGTGCTGGGTGGTGCCCAGTCAGGAAGGAATGCTGGCCGGTTGTTCTGCTGAAACGACACAAGAGAGAGGCCACCTGGGGAAGCTGTCTGCCATCAGCGGTGAAGCCTTTCCAAAGGGATGGTCTGTGTAACTCTTAGGATAGAAGCCTGATCATGGTTAGCAAGGGAGGCATGATAAGGAGGCGTGCCTGATCTCCTCTCCTGTCGTGGCTGGAAACACAGTTTTCAAGGTGGCTCTAGGATCCTCTGGGCCAAGAGAGGGTCCGTTCAGTCTGCTGGAGGGCTTAGAATTGCATTTTTACTTCTCTAACCTAAACTGACAGCTCTAAAATATGTCTAAAACAGGGTGTTAGCCATACCCTACTAGATGCAGCTCTTATTTTTACCAATCTGGAGAATGAGAAGGTACACGGAATTTTTTTTTTTTTTTTTGAGACAAGGTCTCACTCTGTCACCCAGGCTGGAGTGCAGTGGTACAATCATAGCTCAGTGATCCTCCTGCCACAGTATTCTGAGTAACTGGGAATACAGGTGCATGAGACGACACCCAGCTATTTTTTTTTTTTAACTTTTTGTAGTGACAGGGTCTCACTAGGTTGCCCAGGCTGATCTTGAACTCCTGGCCTCAAGTGACACTCCCACCTAGGCTTCCCAAAGTGCTGGGATTACAGACACAAGTCACCAAGCCAGGACTGAAATTCTTATACAAAAGCAGTTACAAAGACTTGGCGACAAATAAATTGGAGGCACTAACCATTTCTAGGCAAATAAGAAAGAAATGGTTTCATGACTAACAATAAGATTAATCCTGAGCCACGTCAAATTATTACTCAGCCCTGGCATGTTGGTGTCGGCATGAACATTAGGACAAAACGTAGATCAGGCGGGGTCATAGAGCTGGCGATGGGTAGTGGGCACCCTCTGGTCATTCCAGGGCACATGGCTGGCATTTGCTCATCCTGTCCCAGTGATCGCGGGGCTGATGTTCCCACTTGGTGTTTGTGCTGTGCCCAGCACAGTCGTCCATCCAGTAACCACGACTCGGAGGGAGAAAAAGGTATGGGATATACTTGCCATTGACTCCAAACCATGCCATGTTTATGGTAATTAATGACAGGTTTTGCATAATTCCTTGCACCAGAGATCAAAATTCTTGTTCTGTCTGATCTCTGGTGCAAGGAATTATGCAAAATCTGTCATCATTAGATGCATGATTACATCAGTGGCAATGCAAGATTTCTGCCATTCACATTTGCTCTACAGATCTCTTCTTTCAAACCCCAGCACCATCCAGCCCTCTTCTCCCCTCCTCACTCACTCTCCCTCCTCCTGTTAGCAATGCATCTTCCCCATTCCTAGTGCTTATTCCCTCCTCTCCTTCCCCTTCTTTTATTTTTTTCAGGATTCCTTTAGCACAGGTTGGACAGCAAATACCTTCTCAGCTGGTACTGAGACACTGAGACTGTCTTGCTCTCGCTGCTGTGTCTTTCAATTCTGTCTTCTCAGACATCCCTTAGGTTCCTCTTTTTTCCCTCTTTTCCCCTTTTTAATATATGAGTTTTTATGGTAACGTGAAGCAAAGAAATGATTTCTTTATAAATTTCCTAGTAGGGAAGGAAAGAACCATCAGGATGCAAAGATGGGGCAGGAAAAAGAAGCCTGAACAATAGAAGGGAAAAAAGATTAGAGGACTTCACACGGGTGAATCCCAAAAAGGCCACCCCAGGGAGCCTCTGGTCTATTAGCATCCCTTCCATTCATTACATCCACTGCTTCCGGGCAGCTACCTCAGCTGAGCCAGCAGCCTCTCAGAGTAAGGAGGATAGATAGGAAGTAAATGATCCATGGCGGAGGGAATTTGCAAGCAGGTTCTTCGGGGAAGGGGAGGAAGAAAAAAAAATTGAACCACAATTTGTTTAATGACCTAATCTCATGAAAAAGGAATGACAAGAAATAAGGTTACTTATCTGTTCCTTCCCTTGGGGTTCTTCTCCTATACTTAATTAATTTCCTACCTACTGGTATCAAAACCCAATTTGTAGGTCATTTCAAAAATTCTCAACAAGTTGAAAAACAAAGAAAGAAAGAAAGGCCTTGCTAGTGACCCAATAACCTGTCCCACACCCCGTTCCTTGTGTGCAGCTCATGGATCCTACAAATACACTGGTGTATCTTCCAGTGTTAGCATCCTTAATCAAAATGCGTCTATTAAAACCAACCTGCTCACTGGAGACGAACACCAGGGTCATGTGTTGGTCTAAGTGGCTGTGATTAGAATTTACTGATTGCTCTCTGTAGCTTGCCACAAATCAGTCTATAGTAAATTAGACTAAAGAGAAGATAATTATAAAAAAATTAGAATTGAAAATAACCCAAAAGAACATATCAACCTCTGCTTGAATACCTCCCGCATTGATCAACTCAATATTGACTGGCTTCAAGCCAAGTGTCGTCTCTGCCATCCAAACATGAATTAATCTCACGGAGGTGATCTTTCTCTTCGCAGAAACTGTCCCTTTTCTGGTTTGTGGTTGTCTAAGAGAGAGGCTATCCAACTGAAGTACACTTTAACATTACACGGAAATAAGAGGCCAAACAGATTGCATGCCGGAGGAAGGTAGTAACAGCTCAATTACCTTTTCTTGGTGGCAGCAGAAACCTTTTCAGATACAAAAGTTCCCATGTTTGAACATCACAAATCTCCCTTTTCTATTTCTGTGAAATCTTTAGGTAACAGTATTTGGTAAAACAATCAGTTATAAGCCAAAATAATTTTATATCTCTCCAAGACTGTAATCAACTCAAAAAGCAAGTATTTTGACTCCAGCTTGGAAGCTAGAGATGGCATTAAATTGTGATTATTAATTCCCTAAGTTTTGCACTCAAAGGCTTATGTTCTGCATCATGCATGGCTGACTACTATTTGGAGGTAGCTGATAAGGATACATGCATATTTACTTTAGTCATAAGTCTACATGCGATAATCCCAATAGCTTTTGCAATGAAGGCAAAGAAAAAAATCTTTTTCATATTATTTATACTGTTTTGATAATGGTATAGTATAAATGCATGTAAACTAGGGTGCTTTGTGAATCACAACTACACACAATCAGAGTAAGAAATCTCGTGTTACTTAGCCTAGTTCTAATGTTTTCAATTTTGAGTAAAGTTCATTTCTTTTCTATTGGACAAAAATTTTCCCTAAAGAGCAAAGGATTTAGATCCAAACTTTAAGACAACTATAGGTTACACAAAGGATTGAGGGAGAATGTATGCAAAAATTGGAGTCCATGAAGACCAGAACTGCACGGGAAGATCTCTCTCGCTCCCAGGCTCAGACGTCTTTCAAATGTTAAGGATCTAATGTCACAACAGTTCCAGCTGGCCAAAATAAATCCACACCGATAATCCAGGAACAGGGACTGCTCATTCTAAAGAGCCTTAGTACATTGTTTTACTTGACTCTGACAAGAATCAGGTGAAGAATACACGTACCAGTAAATATTTTCACAAGTGAGAAAATCCAAAGCACAGAAAGATTATTGAGTCACCTGAATTCACTCAGCTGATGAATGGCAGAGCCCCAAGCTGGCTCAGTGTTCCTAGCGCAGTCTCCAAACGTTTCCAGAAAAATGAAACAGCAAGAGGAAACATAAGAGAGGAAATGGAAAGGAATTTCTCCGATGAGATCATGCTAAATACACGGGCACTTCCTGTGCCCTTGTTGGCCTGGTACGAGGAGTTCCACCAAAGCAGTATTTCTAGCACGTGACAGCTACACTTCACACTCCCAGAGGAGGTGATCTTGAAACCTCTGGCAGATATCTGCTTCCCCCTCCAACATGTAAAGAGCCTGAAGTTCATCATTCCTGTTCTCACCACAACGAAAAAAAAGCTGAACAAACAAAACGAAACAACTCTTAGATCCATCCATCCAAGAACAGAATCCATAGGACAAAGCCCTGAAAACTGGAGAGAGAGAGAGAGAGAGAGAGAGAGAGAGAGAGAGAGAGAGAGAGAGACAGATAGATACACAGAATCACAGCTTGTTAAGAGGAGAAACTGCCGCTGTAGCCCCCAGTTGTTGGGAAAACACAGGGGGCATATTCCAAATACTCGCTGAGATTGGAGATGGAGCACAGTCTACCTTGAGACTTAAAAATTCCTGGGGGCCCAGTCTTAAGAGAGCCCCTATACTTTTGACAGTTTTTCCCACCAATAGGCCCACCAAGTTCTCAGATGAAGACTATAGAAAAATCCCCTTGTCCTTCCAGCAGAAAGACGGGAAAAGAAACCATCTTCCACTGGGCTCAGTGGCTCACACCTGTTTTCCCAGCTACTCAGGAGGCTGAGGTAGGAGGATCATTTGAGGCCAGGAGTTTGAGAACAACCTGGGCAACATAGTGAGATCTTGTCTCTTAAAAAAAATTTTATAAAAGAAATCATCTTAAGATTTACCCATAGAGCCTCCTTCCCTTAACAAAGGCCCATCTGCAGGGATAACTACTTTACCAGAGCCTAACCAATATGGGGGAAGGAAAATACCTGATTCCAGACAAATCTATTCTTCTTGTCTCACTTAAGGGGGAGAAAAAGAGCTGAGAAGCACTTGTGAAGGTCACAGGCCAGGGGCACAGACTTATTAAAAACTGTGACCTAATCACAGAAATATAAAATACTTCTCCCCAATACCTCATCATGACCCCAACAGGGCTCTTGTATAGTAACAAGGAATCACCACTGAAGAACGGAAAGGCTCAGATTCTATTTAAGAAGGAATGTCTAGAGAAACCCAAAGACAAAAGAGAAGACAAAAATAAGAACACTACGTGAAACTTTAACCTCTAACATCCGCAGCTACAGCAAAGAGTAAATACACTTGAACTCCGAGCCAGATAAATATAAAGCCTCACTCTAAAGACTGATTTAACTTTGTTCTCTTTATCCAATACATCATGTCTGGTTTTCAACAAAAAAATTACAAGAGACACTAAAAGGCAAAAAACACCGTCTGGAGACAGAGCCAGCATCAGAGTCAGATTCAGATACAGCAGAGATTTTGTAATTATCAGACAAAAATAAAAAATAGCTATGACTAATATGCTTAGGGCTCTAACAGAAAAAATGTGCACAGTATGCAAGAACAGATGGGTTATGTAAGCAGAGGGATAGAAACACTAACTAAGGATTGAAAGAAAATGCTAGAAACCAAAAACGCTGTAACAGCAATGAAGAATGCCTTTGATGGGCCCCTCAGTGGATCAGACATAGCTGGGGAAAGAATCAGCGTGCTCACAAATATGTCAATAGAGACCTTCCAAACTGAAAAATAAAGAGAAAAAAATACATTGACAGAATATCCGAGAACCATGGGGCAGTTATAAAAGGTATAACAAACATATATAGAATGGTAATAACAGAAGAGAGACAGGACTTAAGAAACAGTCAATGTAACAATGGCTAAGAATTTTCCAAAATTAATGACAGACTCAACAGAATAAATGACCCCCCAAAAATGTACACTTAGGCATATCATATTCAGACTGCAGAAAACCAAGGACCGAGAGAAGATCTTCAAGAAAGTCAAAAGGAAAAAACACTTTGTTTATAGAAGAACAAGGATAAGATTTATACCAGACTTGCTTCCAGAAACCATGAGAACAAACATACAGTAGAGGGAAGAGCTGAAAAAAAGTCAGAGGAAAAAGGATAAGAACTACATCAAATTTTCTTTCAGAAACCATGGAAACATAGAGTAACATATTTAAATTGTTGAAAGAAGAAAACTAACAACCTGGAATCTTTTATTCAGCAAAATTATCCCTGTAATGCAAAGGATAAATAGAGTTTCTCAGACAAACAGAAATTGAGGCAATTTGTTGACAGTAGTTCTGCTTTTCAAGAAATGTTAAAAGAAGTTCTTCAGCGAGAAAAAAATTTACATAGGTCAGGAACGCAGATCTGTATAAAGAAAGGGAAAGCATTAAAGATAAAAATAAGTGATGGTAAAGTAAAATATTGTATTTTCCTAATTCTTAATTGATCTAACAAATAACTGTTCAAAATGATAATAGCAACAATGGGTTTGGTAGTCACCTTCTCGATACAGCTTCTCGATAAGTGAAATAAGCAAAACATCCTGGAAGTTCTTCCCAGATCCTGGAAGCCGAAACAACAGAGATGCTTTTCCTTGATACACAGACGGTAAAATCCAGGGAAACTGTATCTTCAGTCATGGAGAAGCAATTTGTCTTTTCTTTCTGCCTATGAAAACTCCCAAAAGTCTTTTCTTCCATGGTGTAGGTTTAAATAAGAAATCAGGATAAATTCTACATGGGGAACCATGAAACAATACAAAGCAAAACCAGAAACAAAAAGCAACAGTGTTTGAAGCTGAAATTATTTCTCCCTAAGATGGAAATTTTATACTCTTTGAGGTCTCTTCCCATATTGAACTTACAGGAATCTAGGTTATAAACATCCTCCTCCAGCTTATTCCCATAGGCGCACACATACTGATAAAGTAAACAGTGCAGTCTCTGTCACTCTGTCACATACTTCATTTATTTTTTTTTATTTTAATAATAGCCACCTGTTTTTAGTGCCTCCTGTGACTAGGCATGGTGTTTAGCATTTTGTACACATTTTCTCATGTAAACCCCACACACCTTTTTAAGATAGGCACTACTGCTATTACTATTATGATTACTATCTTCTTATTATTATCATTCAAATAATGAATAAAATGAGGCCCAATTACGTAGAGCAGAAAGGTGCAGCATTGCACTCCAAACTCTGGGACCTGCAATCTTACCTCCCATATACAGATAATCATCTTTTCTTGGGAATAGAGACATACTATCCCTGGTGTAACCCCATGTACTCAGTCAGAATGGATTTTCCATACAGCGAACCTGTATACACTCTTAGCTTGGCACTGGATCAACAGTTAGCTGAATCTAGACAGGGGTTTGCCTTCTCAGGGTCCCAAGCAATCTGACTCTTGTCTCCCCAGCAACCAGCGGCCACACTGCCTTTTGCCACATGGACCCATTCACCACACCCAGTCTGGAACCTGCAGAGGCCTCAGGGAGCCACAGTACAACTGAGAGTACCTGAACACCAGTGCGACTGGGAGACTTTGATGCCAATATGCTCCCACAAAAAGCTCGCATGTGAAGCATCTACGCTCTGTGACCCCTGGCACTGCAACACTGGGCTACTTCTGACATTGCAATATTGCACCCTGATAATGGCCAACATGCAGTGACTTTGAGGGAATGTCAACAAATGATAAAATCAAAAATGTGGGGAATTTTTTAAAACAGATGATACATCAAAACTTGGGCTTTAAACACATCTATATCCAAACCCACACAGCTGTTAAGAATCCTTGCAACATACAGGTCTCTTCTGGCTGCTTCCACCTACTGGTGGCCTTGCAATTTCAGATCCACACAGATTCCTTAGAGTGCTAAATGCATGGAAAGTGTAATTCTAAGATTTCAATTATTTTTAAGCACAAGGTTATGAAAAATGTTTCTCAAGAAACACGGTACCCTAAGTAATGATCTATTCTTAAAGTGTAAGCTTTCCCTTATTATTAAAATAATATGGTTTTCCTTTGAATGTCTTGGAAATAAACATAACCTATACGTGCTTTTCTTTTAAAAAGTAAATTACTAGATTTCTGCTTGAGAAAGAACATTTTCTGGAGAGAAGCAAAGTCTATCAGCACAATCTGTTCAATGACCAATGAATGTCTCAATCCCTGACCACCAACGGTATAAACCTCCTACCCATGCTGAGAGTGGCCTCTCTCCTTCCCTCCACCCTGGCACACTCTCTCAGGTCCTTCTCAAGTCCTCCCGGAAAGCAGGACCTCAGATAACGCAGGAAGAGGGAGCACATACGCCAATCCATACCCACATTCACCCTTAAAAGCTGCTTTTCAATTCTCAGCCCATGGCTTCGGAAAGGGTGTGCAAAAAGTCCAACCTGTTCCCTGTCCCCTGGGGTTGAAAAAAGGGACTGCAATATCTCTTTATATCCCCCACCTCCAATCCAAACATTTTTGAGGTCACTGAGCTGGTAAATCCTGCAAGCCCTCACTGAAGACAATTGGTCTTAAATACAAGCTTCTTGAGGACCAGCAACCATGCTCTGCTCTCATTCATTTCTCCACGTTCACTGTTTCTCCCAGCAGAACTCAGGGCTCTTATCAAAAGAGATGCCACCAAATACTTTCATTTTTCCATTGAATTACAGATCTTTGAAACAATTTAGAACTCATCTGGCATTTCAACTGACCCCACCTCCCTCATCACCTTAGAGCTGATCAAAGGAGTCCTAGCTCATCAACTAAGCAAGGCTCTGTGAATCATGCCCAGCAAAAGGGACACAACAGCTCCCGTGCAATCTGCACAAAAGACAGAAGCAAAGGAAGCTGCCAGGTTAGCCTCCCAGACTGCCAAAGAAATGTCAACAGATTATATCCCAGGAGGAAAGGGGACAGATTTCCAAAGTGAAATCTATTAGAATTCAATGGATCATTGTGTGACCACACTCCGGGAATCACAATTATATACATATTTATAGGGTACTGCTCTGCAAACATAAACAACATTGTGACAAGGGACCTGCAACAAGAAAAAAAGGAAGAGAGTCTTTAAATGTTCAAAAGGATAAAAACAGAAAAGAGAATAAAAATTAATGACAAAAAATATACATCCAAGAGAGAAAACAAATGATCAAATAGAATGAAGAGGGAGGGAAGGGGCAATGTTAGGAGAGTTGATGAGAGACGAGTGATATTCATGGGGCTAATCCTCCCTCTTCTGGGCTCATTATTGCCTTTCCCCTGTCACTCCCCAACGGCTCCCGCCATGTTTATTCTCCCTGCACTCAGCTGTCAGAAACTTTATCTGTTAAAATGTTAGTTTCAAAGACTGTGAAAAAGAAAGCTAATATAGTAAATCTAATTCATCAACCACAACACAATGACAAAAACATAACATTTATTTTTGAGTGAGCTATGTCGAACCTCTATAATAGTGACAAAATTGCCCATTTTAGATTAAATGATTAGAATTTTAATAAAACTAAGAAAACCCCACACAACTTTCTAGATATGGTGTGATGAGTGCTTGAGTTCACATTAAGCTAATGTTATGAGAACAGTGAAAAAAAGGAAAAACAGACACAAAAGTGCATCGAGAAGCAGGTATATAAATATTAGAGGAAAATTTGTCAGAGTTTCCAGAACTGGGAACAGTATCTGTTCCCACAAGAGCAGCATTCATAAGGCTTAACCAATATTAGCAAGACCCAAAAGGATAAAATGTTTCCAAGTAACTTAACTGCATCCAAGAACAAAGCACAAGAATATTTCTAGGAAGGCAAAAATATCCAGCACTCAGCAAGTTAAAATTCACAATGTCTGGCATCCAAACAGAGATTACCAGACATGTAAGGAAGCATGAAAATATAACCAATAATACAGAAGTACATCGATGAATCCAAAAAAAACTCAAAACTTTTTAAAATGTCAGGATTAGCAAAGACATTTTAAAAGTTACTATAAGTCTATTCTCGATACTCAAAAGTTAACTAGATCCATGAAAGATAATATAAAAGACTAAAATTGAGCTTCTAGAAATAAAATCAATAATATTTGACATGAAATGGAAGATGGAAGTAGCTATACACCAGACCTTGCAGGAGAAAATGTGAGTGTATTTGAGGACACTGCATTAGAAACAACTCAAAACACAATACAGAGAGAAAAGGAAAGAAAAAACTAAAAAAGCGTAAGTGAGATATTTGAATTGAATAAAAAAGGAAACACAACATCATGGGCTGCTTAAATAAGAAATATTTAAGAAAATTTACAGCCACTGAAAGTCTATTTTTAAAAAAGAAAGTTTCAAACCAATGTCCTTAGCTTCCACTTTGTAAAACTGGAAAAATTAGATAATATTAAACCCAAAGTTAGTAGAGCAAAGAAAATAATAAAGATCAGATTAGAAGTCAATATGAGAGAAAACAAAAACAATACAGAAAAATCAGTGAAACAAAAAGTTAGTTCTTCAAAAAATCAATAAACCGTTACCAGACCGATAAGGACAAAAGCAAACAAAACAGAGCACAAACAAAATTACTAACATTGGGAATAAAAGAAGAGACATCATTTCAGGGCCTACAGATGTCAAAAAGAAAACTAAGGGAATGTTATGAACAACTTTATGCTGATACCTTCCAAAATGCAGATGCAACAGACAAATTCTTCAAAGACGAACTACTGAAGCAAAGTCAAGAAACAAAGATAGCGTGACTCACCCTATATCTATCAGAGAAATTTAATTTTTACATAAAAACCTTCCCCCAAACATGATTTCAAGGATAAATTCTACCAAGCATATAAGGAAGAATTAATATCAATGCTATGTAAATTCTTCCAGAATACTGACAAGTAGAGCACACTTCCCAGTTTATTCTCAGGTCAAAATTACCGTGACCCCTGACTCACAAGTAAATTTCAAGGAAGGAAAACTGCAGATCAGTATTCCTCATCAACATTTTAGCAGAAGTTTTCAAAAGAATTTTGTAAATCAAATCTAACTACACATAAAAGGATAATACATCTTGTCCAAGTTTCCAACAATTCAAGGAAAGTTTAACTTTTTTTAAGTACATCAGTGTAAGTCAACATGCTAAGAAAAAAAATTTGGTTCACCCCAATAGGCATGGGCAAAACATTTGACAAAAGTCAACATCGTTCCCTTGTTTTAAAAAATTCTGCACACTAGGAAGAGAAGAGGACTTTCTCAACTTGAGAAAGAGCATCTGAAACAACTATTACAAACATACTTAACGGTAAAAAGACTGCCTGCTTTCCTTCTACATCAGGAACAAGACAAGGATATTGCTCTTGCCACTTCTTTTCAACACTTGAGAGATCCAGCCAGTGTGATAAGTTGGGGGGGGGGGAACAGAGATGAAAGCCATCTAGATTGGAAAGGATAGGGTAACACTGTCCTTATTCACAGATGACATGAAAATCCAGTGGGATCTACAGAAAAGCTACTGAAATTAATAAACAAGTTTAACAAGATTGTGGGATATCAAGTCAATGCACAAAACCAATTTTATTTCTGTATATTAGCAATAAACAATTGAAATTTTACTTTAAATACTCCTTACATGATAGCCTACAAAAATAAGAAAGAGAGATGAATAGGACAAAAGACGTGAATGACCTATGCAATGGAAACCAGCAAATATTTCAGAGAAATTTTAATAGACCTAAATAAATGGAGAGATATGCCATGTTCACGGGTTAGAAACTCATATTGTTAAGGCGTCAATTCTCCCCCAAGTTACCCGTATATTCAAATCAATTTTAATCAAAACCTTAACAGGCTTTTTAATGTAGAAATGGACAAACATTGCAAAACTCACGTGTAAATGCAAAGAACCAAGCATAGCCAAAACAACATTTTAAAAAATGATACAACGAACATCACCTTATTTAAAGAGTTATTTTAAAGCTACAGTGATTATGATAGTGTGGTATTGGTATAAATACACACGGAGAGATCAATGAAACTGAATATAATGTCCAGAAATAGACTGAAATATACCCGAACAACAGATTTTGACAAAGGTAGTTAGTTCAATGAAAAAGAAACATCAGTAAACCCTGCTAATTCGACATCTATATATCCACAGGCGAAACATCCATACCCCAAAAAATCACTTCAACCCATACCTTCTACTATACATACAAATCAAGTGGAAAAGAATCATGGACCTAAATGTAAAACCTAAAACTATAAACGTCTAGAAATAAACATAGGAGGAAATCTTTATGACCTTATATTGGGAAAGCATTTCTTTGATTCAATACCAAAAGCACAATTTGTAAAAAACACTTCACCACGCTGAAAAACTTTTGTCTTTTGAAACATACAGTACACTGGTAAGAGGATGAAAAGACAGACTGGGAAACAATATTTGTATAGCATGTATCTGATAAACAGCTTATATCCAAATAGGTAAGGAACTCTCCAAATTCAACAGGAAGGAAATAAACAACTCCATAAGATAATGGGTAAAAGAGTGGAACAGACACTTTGCCTAAGAAATATTCAGCAACTAATCACATGAACAATGTTCAACATCACTTGTCCTTAGGGACATACAAATCAGGAGCACTACACATACAGTCGAGTGGCTAATTTTAAAGAGACTGACCGTATCAAGTGTTGCAAGAAATAAGGAGAACCTGAAACATTCACCCACTGCTGATGAGAACATAAAATGATACTATCCCAGTGGAAAATGTGTGGGTTATTTCAGAAAACGTAAAATGAACACTTACCATATGATCCAGCCAATACACTCCTGAGTGTTAACGCAAGAGAAATGAAAGCACATGTCTACACAAAGACTTGTACATGAAAGTTCATAGCAGCCTTTTTAATTTAATAGTCAAACCTGGAGACAGCCTGTCTTAATCCATTCAGGCAGCTATCACGAAATAGCTGTAACAAAATACCATAAATGCCATCTCTGGAATAGATGTGAGGAATACATTTCTGTTGTTTACAGCCTTTTGGAGGCTGGAAAGTCCAAAATCAAGTCTCCAGCAGATCCAGTGTCTGGTTAAGGGCCCTCTTCCTGGTTCATAAATGGCCGTTTTGCTTTAATCTCACATGGTGGAAGGGGCAAGAAATCTTTCTCCAGTCTCTTCCATAAGGACATTAATACCATTCAGGAAGGCTGACATCAGGACCTAATCACCTCCCAAATGCCCCACCTCCTAATAAGCATGATTTTACACCATTTTGTACTGCCGTAACAGAATGCCTAAGACTGGGGAATGTATAAAGAACAGGAATTAATTTCCTCACAGTTCTAGAGGCTGGAAATTCTCAGGCACCGGCATCTGGTGGGGGCCTTTTTGCTGCATCTTCACACAGTGGAAGGCAGAAAGGCAAGAGAAAACCAATCTCTCAGTCAAGGCCCTGTGCAAGGACACCTGATCCCATTTGCAAAGGAGGAGCTCTCATGGTCGAATTATCCCTTAAAAGCGCCACTTCTTAATCCTATCCATTGGCAGCACCTGAGGACGCATTCAAACCACAACAATCTGATTCTGGCCTCATACGTTCACTCCATGCCAATAGCCCAAAAGTATTAACTCATCTCAGCATCAACTTTAAAGTCTAAAGTCCCAAATCTCATCCAAACATTGCATGAGTCACATTCAAGGTGTAATTCACCCCAAGGCAAATTTCCCTCCAGCTGTGAGTCTGTGAAATCAAACAAGTTATATACTTTCAAAATTCAATGGAGGGCCAGGTGTAGGATAGTGCCGAGAGATAGATAGAGATAGAGATAGAGATAGATAGAGATAGAGATAGAGATAGAGATAGAGATAGAGATAGAGATAGAGATAGAGATAGAGATAGAGAGGAAAGAACAGAGTAACAGGTCCCAAGTCAGTCCAAAACCCAAAGGCGGCAAGCATTACATCTTAAGACTGAAGAACTATCTTTGACTCTATACACCACCTCCTGGACACACTGGGGTAGAGGATGAACCCCCAAAGCCCTGGGCAGCCCCACTTTGCTGGCTTTGCAAGACCCACACCTCAGCTCTCACACATTCAAGTCACATGCCTGTGGCTCTGCCAGGCTGGCGTTGCATACTGATGGCTCTACATTCTGGGGTCCTGGGGGCAGCCAGGCCCCAAGACTCCACTAGGTAATGCCCTATGGAGGCTGTCTGTGATGGCTCCACCCCTGTGGCAGCTCTCTGCATGGGCCTTCTCTGAGACATGCTTTGGCATCTGGGAGGAGGAAGGCATGCTGCCACAGGTCTTGCATTCTGTGCGCCCACAGAATCAGTACGAAGTGTATGCTGCCAAGGCCTAGAGCCACTGCCGGAGCCCCAGTGCAGCCTGCTTCAGCGACAGCCAGGGTGTTTGGGGAGTGCTGCGCCAGAATGTGGGAAGAAGACTGAAAGTAGCCTTGGGAAGTAAGTCCTGAGGTCCCACAGGCACCCTGCATCCATTCTGCCTTCCAGGTTGTAGCATTTGGGGTCTGCAGTGGGAAGGCCTTGAATCTCTCTGAAGTGTCTTTGAGGTCATCTTCCCATTGTCTTGATGTATACAGCCCCTGGCTTCCTTTTATCCACACTAATCTCCTTACCAAACAGTCATTTGGCCACACCCTTGGTTTTCTCTTCTAAACACATTTTTTTTTTTTTAGTCTTTAAATGGCCAGGCTGAGAATTTTGCAAATCTTTACATTTTCCTTCCCTTTTAATTATAAATCGTCTTTAAATATTTCTCTCTTCTCATATTTTACTGTAAGCATGTAAGAGAAGCCACGTAGGATCCTGAACACCTTGCTGCTTTGAGATTTCATCTGCTAAATATCCTAGCCATTGCTTTTAATTTCTGCCTTCCAGAAAGTCCGACAGCATGTATATAATTCTTAGCCGCCTTATAAGAAGGGTGACCTTTCCTCCAGTTTTCAATACCTTGTTCCTCATTTCCCTCTGAGACTTCATCAAAATGATCATCACTGCCAAGACCACTTAAGTAATCTCTAAGGAGAATGAGGCTTACCCTGCACCTCTCTTCTTCTGAGCTCTCACCAGAATCACTCTGAATGCTTCATTCACTGCAATATAGGCTTTTTTCCAGCATTCTCTTCAGAACTGTCCCAAGCACTAACCACTGCCCAGTTCGAATCCCGCTCCTACATTTTTTGATATTTGTTATAGCAACACTGTCCTCCTCTGACTTACCCTATCAAGTTCTGCCCTAGTTCAGTTGTGCTGCTATAACAGAATGCCTGAGACTAGGTGATTTATAAAGAACAGAAATCTATTCCTTCACATTTCTGGAAGCTGGAAAGCACAAGATCAAGGTGCCAGTATCTGGTAAGGGCTTTCCTACGATGTCCTCACATTGCCAAAGGCAGAAGGGTAAGAGGGAACCAACTCCCTTTATCAAGCACCTTTATAAAGACGTCTGATCTCACTCGCAGGGAAGGAGCCTCACCACCTCTTAAAGGCTCCACCTCTCAATACTATCACACCGGCACACCTGAATTTTGAAAAGGAAACATTCAAACCACAGCACCATCATATTGGGGGTTAGAATTTCCACATGTAAATTTTGGGAGACATAAACACAGTCCAGCCCAAATGACCATCAACAGACGAATGGGTAACACACTCTGGCATATATATATATATATAATGAAACGCCATTCACCAATAAAACAGGTCAAGTGTTGATACAACTGAAACATGGATAAATCTCAAAAACCTACGCTGAGCAAAAAGCAAAACAACACAAACTAACAAAAAGCTCAGACAAACAAGAGTACATTCTATACAATTAGATGTATAGTATAGAACATTCTGGGAGACACCAATCAGTGCAGACAAAAGATGAGGGTGGACACGAGAGAGGAAGGAATCATGAAGGAGAGGCAGGAAACACGTGGGGGGACATGAATATGTTCATTCCCTTGATCATGGCGATGGGTTCCTGGGTTTTCACAGTTCACCACAGGGTATCATTTAAACATGCAGTTCACGGACATAAAGATGGGAACAATAGATACTACAAACTCTGAAAGGAGGGAGATAAGGAGGCAGGCAAGGGCTGAAAAACTTCCTATTGGGTACCATATTCACTATCTGGGTTCCAGGATGCACGGAAGCCCCAGCCCCAGCCTCAGCCTCGGGCAATATGCCCTTGTAACAAACCTGCACACGCTTCCTCTGACTCTAAAGTTAAAATTAAAAAACAATAAACAACTAGATAAAAATATGTGCAGAGCCCTCAGCCTCAGGCAATATGCCCTTGTAACAAACCTGCACACGCTTCCTCTGACTCTAAAGTTAAAATTAAAAAACAATAAACAACTAGATAAAAATATGTGCAGTGCATAGATGTTGATTGTGCCTCAAAAAACTAAACAAAACAAAGACTATCCCACTCCACTCAATGTTTGTTGACTTCAATCAGAAGCAGGCTCTACCCACCTTCAAAACTCACGGGGGTCCCAGCGCGAAAATTGAACCTGGCACAGCGCCTGAGGCAATACCCCGCCTCATGCATCCAAACAACCAGGCATGACAAATCCACTATCCATAAAATCTTCCTACAAAAGAGTTCATACAGAAGTGTTATAGGAGCCTAGAAATCCTTCCTTGGAAACTCACACTTACCTGTTATTTTCAAAACCCTACGTAACAGTCACTTAGGGCTTTGGAATCAAATTGAGGGGTTTTTTTTTTCTGTTCCTTTTCATGTTATGGCATGTTATGCTTTGTTAATGTATTCATTGCTTCATCAAACATTTATTTAGCACCTAATGTGCACAAAGAAATGGACTAACTACAGTTAAGGAGAAAAAAGGTTTGCTTCCTTTTCTGATAAAAACTGCACTAATTTGTTTTAAAACAATTTAGGTTTAAAAAATGAGAAAATAGGCCGGGCGCGGTGGCTCACACCTGTAATCCCAGCACTTTGGGAGGCCGAGGCGGGCAGATCACAAGGTCAGGAGATCGAGACCATCCTGGCTAACACAGTGAAACCCCGTCTCTACTAAAAATACAAAAAAATTAGCCAGGCGAGGTGGCGGGCACCTGTAGTCCCAGCTACTCGGGAGGCTGAGGTAGGAGAATGGCGTGAACCTGTGAGTCAGAGCTTGCAGTGAGCCGAGATTGCGCCACTGCACTCCAGCCTGGGTGACAGAGCGAGACTCCACCTCAAAAAAAAAAAAAAAAGAGAAAATGGGGTAAATGCATGAATAGAGTAAAAAAGACCTCAAAGTAAAAGAGGAACGAGTGAAGCAGAGTCATCAACAAGGGTTTTCTGGGAGCAAGGGTCTGTTTTTTCATTCATTTATCCATGTGTTCATGTATTCATTCATTCAACAAAAATTCTTTAAGCCATTTTGCCCTAAATTTGTGTACACAGATATTGTGCATGAAAATAAAAGGGAGTCTCAGCCTCCCAGCCATCTTCTTTTACCCTCAGTGCTTCTGTGAGGAGTAAAGGTGGAGATGGAAGTTTGGACAGGAAGGAGGGTTTGTATCTGAGAAGCGGTGCTGAAGCTGTGACTCTGGGCTAGCCAGTGTGCTAGGGGTCAGAGTGCCAGGAAGGGTGAAACTGTGGTTTCCACCTTGGAGGCACTCACACAATCAACGGGACAGAATCAGGGAAATACACGACTGCAAACACACGATAAATATTCTAACAAATGCACCAGACGCTACAGGATCATAAAAGAGAAAGTATCTTTGGAGGCCAGAAAGGCTTCACAGAGAAGGAAGAATTGCACTGAGCACTGTAGATAAGCTTCCCAGTGAGAAGAGCAGGACAGGCATGTTCCCAGGAACTTTTTTGTATGAAAGTTGTGAGGTAAGACCGATATTAAAGGACTATCGTGCTGTCAGTGCCGGGGATGGAGAGCAAAACCAGTGGCAGGGGAACCAGTTGGGAAATGACTACAAAGTCCAGGCAAGAAATGGCAAGATGTTGAAAGAAAACAGTGGCATTTAGGATGGAAAAGACGGCAGAGACTTGAGAAATATCTAGGATATTCGGAGTGAATGTCTAATTAGAAGTACAGGCTTAGGGCAAGAAAGGGTCACATGTGAAACTGAGTTTCCGCCACACGTCATGGAAAAGAGAGAATATGGTCCAGGAAGAAGAGGATGCATTCGTTATTGGCAATGGTGCATTTGAGTTGTGGAAGGCATTGCCACATGGAGCAAGACACATTTCCTAGCTGCAGAGGTAATTTTAGGGTTCACTGCCCCAGGCTAAGTTGTCAAATGCTGCAAGAGGACCCAATCTTGTAAGTGTGAACAGTGTCACTTAGACTTGGCAAGTAGGTGGACATAGGCCTTGTAAACATGAAGTGTTTCAGCATAAGGATGGGGCAGAAGTTACATGAAATGGCAAGACTGCAGAGGAGAGGAGCGAGAGAATGTCTCCCAAAATGATTCACAGGTGAGAATCTCTTATCAGAAATACTTGGGACCAGAAGTGTTTCAGATTTCAAATATTTTGTATTTTAGAATATTTGCATTATGCCAATTGATCAAACCCTAATCCCAAATTTCAAAATCTTAAATGCTCCAGCGAGCATTTTCCTTTGAGCATCATGTCCAGCACAGAAAAAATTTCAAATTTTGGAGCATTTCAGCTTTCAGGCTTTCAGATTAAAAATACTCGGCCTACAATACATGATCAAATCAGAACTTTCAAGAAAATTCTGGAAATGCTAGTTTTCCTAGAGATGTTCTATGAGAAATAAAAAATGTTCATGTTCTTCTAGAATGTGAATCTTTAAAAGGATGAGTACAATTGATTGTTCTACATGACAGTCACCCTCAAGAAATGTGTGCTATGTCCCAGTTGGCTCCCTAAGAAATGATGGTGCAGGAAGTGAGAACAGATCCACAGATGGCATTTACCAACTACTGCTCAGCTCACTTGTTGACTAACTCTTGCTCAATACAGGTGTAGATGAGACAGTGCCAAGACATGGGCAGTTTACCAGGTGCAGGCATTGTACTAGGCAGTGTACTAGGCACTCTAGGGACAGGCAGTCAATGAGGGAATGAGGGCACAGGCAAAAGTGACTGCTGCTTCCAGAAGAAGAGTCCTGGGTACTAGGGCACTGCATGAGGAAGGAGCTGTCCTATATACGGGAGGGGCGTCAAAGAATACCTCCAGAGAATAGGCAATGAAACTCAACTCCAAAAAGAGTAGGAGTCAATACAGGGAAGAGAAGGTTCACGAGTGTTTCCGCAGAGGAATCAGCATGTGAAAAGACCTGAAGGGGAAGACAGCATGCCCATCCATGGGCATCAGCTTGTCCCTGATAGCTAGTCAAACTCCAAGGCTGTTGGAGTTTCAATCCTGGTTCCACCAGTTAAAAGTTGTGTGACCTTAAGCAAGGTATATAACGAGCTTTTCCCTTCCTCGGCTCCCTTGTCTGTAAATGGGGATCAGTACAGGACCTTTACGCAGGCCATTCGGAAGGATCCAGAGAGCTGTCACACAGAAGCACATAACTGGTAAGTGTTAGCTATTACTATCAGTATTGCATATCTTATTTTGTACTCGGTTTCTAAGAAAATTTAAATACTGATTATTATCTTTTCTGCTGAGATCATATGGATATATTTTTTACTTTTATAAAGCAACTTATTGAGGTATAGTTTATAGATAAAACAATCATCCATTCTAAGAGTGCTGCTCAATAATTTTAGCAAATGTTTTATGGTCAAGCAATCATCACCACTGATACAGTTTGGATATGTGTCCCCTCCAAATCTGACGTTGAACTTTGATTCCCAATGTTGGAAGTGGGGCCTGGCGGGAGCTGTCTGGGTCATGCAAGTGGAGACTTCATGAATGGCTTGGTGCCCGCCTCTAAGCAAAGAGTGAGTTCTCACTCTATTTGTTCACAGGAGAGTTGTTAAAGGCCTGTACCCTCTCCCTCCTCTCTCTCGTTCCCTCTCTCTCCATAGGACATGCTGATCCTCCTTCCACTTCTGCCACGATTGGAAGCTTCCTGAGGCCTTGCATAGCCTGCACAACATGAGCCAAGTAGACCTCTTTTTCTTTTCTTTCCTGGTTTTTTTTTTTTTTTTTGAGACAGAGTCTTGCTCTGTCGCCCAGGCCTGGAGTGCAGTGGCGCGATCTCGGCTCACTGCAAGCCCCACCTCCCGGTTCACGCCATTCTCCCACCTCAGCCTCCTGAATAGCTGGGACTACAGATGCCCGCCACCATGCCCGGCTAATTATTTGTATTTTTAGTAGAGAAGGAGTTTCACTGTGTTAGCCAGGATGGTTCTCGATCTCCTGACCTTGTGATCTGCCAGTCTCAGCCTCCCAAAGCGTTGGGATTACAGGCGTGCGCCACCGCGCCCAGCCATAAACCTCTTTTCTTTATAAATTAATTACCACAGCCTCCAGTGTTCCTTTATAGCACACAAACAGACTAAGGCAACCACAATCCAGTTTTAGAAAATTTCCATCGCCCCAAGAAGTTCCTCATGCATTTTTGCAGTCATTCTCTACTTTCACCCCCAGGCAAGTACTGATCTACTCTCTCTAAATATAGGTTTGCCTTTCTTATATAAATGGAATCATAGACTATGTAGTCTTTGGTGTCTGGCTTATTTCAATTAACATAATGTTCCTTGAGGTTCATCAATGTGGCTGCAATTTACCTTCTGTGTATTGCCAAATAGTATTACATGGTACAGATAGGCCAAATTTTGTTTATTCATTCAACAGTGTATGAACACTGGGGTTGTTTTTAGTTTGGGGCTGTTTTGAATGCCCTGCACAGAATGCACAGAAGTTGTGTAGCATATATTTTCTTTCTTTCTTTTTTCCTTTTTTTTTTTTTTTTTAGATGGAGTCTCACTCTTGTTGCTCAGGCTGGAATGCAGTGGCGCAAGTCTCAAGCTCATTTGCAAACCTCTGCCTCCCAGGTTCAATGATTCTCCTGCCTCAACCTCGTCCAGTAGCTGGGATTACAGGCAGCTGCCACCACGCCCGACTAATTCTTGTATTTTTAGTAGAGACAGGGTTTCTTCCATGTTGGCCAGGCTGGTCTCGAACTCCTGACCTCAAGTGATTCCACCTGCCTTGGCCTCCCGAAAGTGCTGGGATGGCCTATATTTTCATTTCCGTTGGGTAGATACTTAAGAGGTAGAATTGCTGGGCCATACGGGTAACTCTATGTTTAAGTTCTTAAGAAACCTTTAAATAGTTTTGCAGAGTGTCTACCACTTTACATTCCCACCGGCAATGTATAAAGACTCCAATTTCTCCAAATGCTTCCTAATACTTCATATTGTCAATCTTCAAGGGAAATACTGATACAAAGACTGTGCCCATTTTTCAACTGGGTTGGTGTCTTCTTATTATTGATTATAAGTGTTCTTTCTATATACCGGACAGATAGGTACTTTAAAATATTTTCTCCCAGTTAGTGGGCTGTCTTTTCATTTTCTGAATGAAAAACACTTTGATTTGTGATTTTTTATTTTTTTATTTTATTTTTATTTTTATTTTTTGCATCTCTCCGTTCTCTTGGGAGACTGTTTTTGACATCCCCTTTAATCTGAGCATGTACTATGCCTCATGAGCTCGGAAGCAGTCTGACAATACCTTATAATTTTTTGGTATTTTCTGTCAAGTTCAACACCATCTATTCCAGAACAAATCTAGATAGATCATTCTACAGCCAATTCCTCTGGCAAATGGATTCCACCATCTTCCCTTTGGAATTATATCATTGGCCTCTATTAATGAGGAAAGGCCAGCAAAATGTATCACTGTGTTTATTTTAAAGATGTTCTTGAGGACATTGTCATATGGCAAAGAACTCCTTTTCTAGGAGGATGTTGGCTGGTCTTGAAGACAGAAATGACTGCATTCCCTAAGCAATAGGTTTGACTGCCCTGTAGACACCACCACATAACAGTAAGTTTCTCCTTCTGGGAAACTGGCCCTCTGGCCCCCTTGGATGATAACCTGTGGATCACACATAATACATTGTGACGGACGTGGCATGTTCTAAATCCACTGCTCCACTCTGCCTCTTTTCCATCTGCTTCATGTTCATTTTATGAATGTATTCTATTGTGTTTGCACAAGAGTGATTTTAACTGGCTCTTGTCTACATTTGTCAACACTACCTCCCCCGCCCCAGGCTCCCCGTCCCCCACCCTTCTCAGCCTTAGTGTACAAAGCCCATGATCACAGCAGGACCCATCAGAGTGAACCCGGAAACGTGTGGAACCAACCTGAGCTCGTCCCTGGAACGGCTCTGGCTGCAGCTAGCAAAGGAGAAGCTTTTCCTTCCTTACAGCAGCAGCCAGCAGCATAAACCACCTGTCTTGGTATTGTAATGAAGTCGTGAACATAATGAAATTAACGATTTAAAATTGCAATCTTAACACTTGTCAATTCGAGAAAAGTAAAACAAGTAAGGAGAGAGAGAGGGACTGCATGGAGAAGAGAAGCTGCTTTGGAAACGGGAAGGGCTCTTTGAGGAGAAGGCATTTTAGTACCAATCTGAGTACCGAGAAGAAGAGGGCTTGGGGTGGATCATGAGCAGAGCGTGCTGAGCAGCTTAGACGCAAGGGCAAGGACCCTGGGTGGGCACAGACGTCATGCACTGGTGAGACGGCGGGTTGGAGCACAGGGCCTAAGCAGGAGGCCAGGGAGGTGGGCAGAGGGCAGACCGGGGAGGATGTGAAGGAGAACGCTCACATCAGTGAACTCTTCATTTTCTTTTGTTTGTTGATTTTTGTTTTGTTATACAGACAGTATCTCTTTATGTTGCCCAGGCTGGTCTTGAACTCCTGGCCTCAGGCAATTCTCTTGCCTCAGCCTTCCAAAATGCTGGGATTACAGACATGAGCCACCATGCCTGCCCGTATCAGTGGGTTGTTTAAGGGAACAGAAGGTGTGGTTTTCTCTGGTTACTCTGGCTACTATGTAAGAAGCAGAGGAACCAGAAGAGCAGCAAGGAGGCAGGGAGAAGCATCCAGATGGAGATGCTGAAGCTGTGGGAAAGCAGGGGCGGGCAGGAGTGGTGTGGGGGGGGTTCAGTCCGTGCAGCTGTTGCAGGCAGCACACGACAGGATTCTCTGACGAACAAGGACGAGAGTGTGGGGAAGCCGAGAGCCCGTGACTCCAGAACCCTGTTGTGGACATTTTATATCTGCGATGCTGAAACCTCCAAGTGGTCATTTAGGATGTGAGTCTGGCCCTTGGGAGAAGTGACAGCTTGTATTACATGTCAGTGCTGTTGCAGTGTGCGGATGGCACTGGAAAGGCGAGGAGGTGGAGAGAAAGTGGAAGTTAGGACCCTGTGTCCAGGACTACCTCAGGAAGGTGGAGAGAAGATGCCCCTGAGGAGACCACAGCAAACTGAGAGGCCAGAGCTGAGGCTGAGGAGATGCGCAGGGGAGCTTCAAGGAACCCCGTGGACTGGGAACCCCAAAGCCAGCCACAGGAGGCAGCACACTGGGCTGCAGGCTTCGGAAACTCCGCATCATGCTGGCTGCACAGGGAAAGCAGACGGAGGGGCGAGGTTGCTGGTCAGATGCAGCGTGCCACCACAGGGGAGTTCCAGGGTCAGGTAGGGGTAGAAGAAAGGACAGCTTTTTAAGAAGTGGGAGAATCAGACTCTGCTGGTTAAGGGGCCCATGAGGGCAAGGATGAGGAAAGGTCAGGGTCCTCCTGACTCTAGGGGTGAGAACTTCCATCTGGAAGGAGCTTCCTGTAAGTGAAGTGCTGGAAATGGAGTCAGGCAAGTGGATAATGATGAGTTAGGCTGTAGGCCTCAGGTGGCCTTCGAGGGCCAAGGTGATCTGTGCTAGATTTATGGACGCACAGCCTTTTAGGAGCAGAAGAGTCTTTTCTACACCAGCTGGTAGAGTCTTTCACCTCAAAGGAAAGTCCAGTGAAAGGCTGAGAGAAGGGAGGCCATTTTCCGTAGGTAGAATTTGAGTGCCATCCAGTGTGAAAGTGAGCACTTCTTTCAGTGTAGGTAATGGAAACTGAACTCAAATTGATTTAGGTAAAATGGGGTTGAGCTGGCTTCTAGTGTGGCTGACTCCAGGAGCACCACCAACATTGGCTTCAGACTTGGCTTCTCTTTTGCATCTCTTGGCTCTGATTTATTCAGTATCGGCTTCATTCTCAGGCAGACTTTCTCCTTATGGCAGGTTATGACAGTTCTAGGCTGACAGCCCCAGCAGAGAAGTTGAACTCTCCTTCCTAATGGAGCAGAAGTCCCTGATCTGATTCTCACTGGGCTGACTTAATTCTCGTGTTCATCTGTGAAGCAATCATTATGGCCAGAGGGAGGGATTGAGCAGCTCTGGGTCCCAGAACCTGATGGGTGTGTGGATAAGACTCCTTTGAATCCCTTGGGCTGAAATGGAGAGGGTACCTTCTCGAAAGGAAAACCAAGGTTCCCATCGAAAGGAGAGATAGTTTCTGGGTAGGCAAAGACAACATTGCTTACTTCCCAACCGTGGAACTTGTTCCAGTTTACCCTTGTCTCATCCCACTAGGTGTGATTGAGCATCTTGTTCCTTGTTTTGCCCCATGCTGAACACTACACGTGTGATTCTCATGAGCTGGGGATTGCAGGTGGGTGAGGTATTCGGAACCCTGCCAGAATTTCTTTGAAAAAGAGGGAGAAGGCTTTTTCTAGTGCTGCCGTAACCATCTTACACAAAGATTGAAAGTGCTCTGCATGCTTCTTGCCCCTTACCCACTTTGTGGCTCATCATAAAGTTGAGAAGGTGAAGGTCGAAGAAGTTTTGGAAGGGTAGGAGCACAGAGCTGGAAGTTGGGAGGCCTGAACGCTGGTTCTGGCTGTGTCAGCAGTTAGCTGTAAGGCCTTGAGCTCGTCATTTGATCTCTGTTTCTTGGTTTCCTGGTCTAGAGGAAGGAATTGAGTTGGATAGTCCCTGAGGTATATTCTCTAGTTCTTAACATTTAACGATAATTGTGCTTTAAAAGAGAACTTAAGAATTTTATTTGTCCAAACAAGTGAAGGGTGGATAGATCTTGGACTCTACAGAGACCAGGATGTGACAAGAGCAGAGCAGCTGTAGTATTGAGCTGCTTTGTAGCTCCTGTGATCCTGACAGAAAGGTGGAGGTGTTGATGCTTACATAGAGAGTTTGAGCTCACCTGTCAGACCTGGTTTCTGGTCTTGGCTTTGCAGCTACTGAGTTATATGGCCTATGGTAAGTTATCTTTGCTTTTTTCTTTTTCTTTCTTTTTTTTTTTTTTTTTGAGACGGAGTCTCGCTCTGTCGCCCGGGCTGGATTGCAGTGGCCAGATCTCAGCTCACTGCAAGCTCCGCCTCCCGGGTTTACGCCATTCTCCTGCCTCAGCCTCCCGAGCAGCTGGGACTACAGGCGCCCGCCACCTCGCCCGGCTAGATTTTTGTATTTTTTAGTAGAGACGGGGTTTCACTGTGTTAGCCAGGATGGTCTCGATCTCCTGACCTCGTGATCCGCCCGTCTCGGCCTCCCAAAGTGCTGGGATTACAGGCTTGAGCCACCGCGCCCGGCCTTGCTTTTTTCTTCTGTAAAATGAATGAATAGGATTACCTCAAGATAACCTTGGCTAGGCATGGTGGCTCACACCTATAGTCCCAGCACTTTGGGAGGCTGAAGTGGGAGGATCACTTGAGGCCAGGAGTTTGAGACCAGACTGGGCAATGTGGTGAGATCCTGTCTCTTCAGAAAATTATTAAAAAAAATCAGGTGGGTGTGATGGCACATGCCTGTAGTCCTAGGTCCTTGGGAGATTGAGGCAGGAGAATTGCTTGAGCTCAGGAGTTTGAGGCTGCGGTAACCTAAGGTTGTGCAACTGCACTCCAGCCTGAGTGACACAGCAAGACCCTGTCTCTAAAAAAAAGATAACCTTCCAACTCTGTAGTCATGTGTCTGAACCAGTCATTGGGATCACTTACTTACCAGCTTAGAAACTTATGTATGAAGTAATGGGAAATTGGGTGAGAATCTGACTTGTATCTCTGTCCACAAGAAAGAGACGTTAAAAAATTTATAACGGCTTTATTGAGATACAACTCACTTACATGCAATTCATCTGTTAAAATGTACAATTCAAGTTATTAGTATAGTCACAGAGTTGTACAACTATCATCACAATCATTTTAGGTCATTTTCTTCATCCCCAAAATAAATCCTGTTACCCACAATCAGTCACTCCTCATTTTTCCCAACTTCACCTCAGCCCTTGGCAACCACTAACACTGCATGTCTACTTCCTGTCTTTATAGATTTGTCTATTCTGGACATTTTATGTGAATAGAATCATATACTATGTGGTCTTTCGTATTAGACTTTTTCCCTTAGCATGTTTTCAAGGTTCATGTATGTCGAGGTGTGATTTCTTTTTTCTTTTCTTTTTCTTTTTTTTTTGAGACGGAGCCTTGCTCTGTTGCCGGGCTAGAGTGCAGTGGCACGATCTCGGCTCACTGCAGCCTCCACCTTCTGGGTTCAAGCGATTCTCCTTCCTCAGCCTCCTGAGTAGCTGGGACTACAGGAGTGCACCACCACACTCAGCTAATTTTTGTATTTTTAGTAGAGGCGGGGTTTCACCATGTTGGCCAGGATGGTCTCTATCTCTTGACCTCATGATCTGCCCATCTCGGCCTCCCGAAGTGCTGGGATTACAGGTGTGAGCCACCGCGCCTGGTGTTATTTCTTTTTATTGCCAAATAACATTCCATTGTACGGATAGACGCTTTTATTTATCCATTTATCAGTTGAGCATTTGAGTTGTGCCTACAGTTTGGCTGTTACAAATAATGCAGCTATGAATATTTGTGTACAACTTTTTATAAGGATATATATTTTCAATTTTCTTGATTATGTACCTAGGAATGGTTTTCCAAAGCCATTACACCATTTTACATTCTCATCAGGAATGTTTGAGGTTCTAATTTTTTCCATACCCTCACCTGCCCTTGTTATTGTCAGGCTTTTTTATTATAACCTTCCTAGTGTGTGTGAAGTGGTATCACATTGTAGTTTCGATTTGTGTTTCCCTAATGACTAGTGATGTTGAGCATCTTTTCATGTACTTCTTGGTCATTTGTGTACTTTTGCTGGAGAAATGTCTTTGAGATCCTTAGCCCACTTTAAAATTGGTTATATGTCTTTTTATTGTTGAGTTGTAATAGTTTTTTTTTTTTGGCAGAGTCTCCCTCTGTCGCCCAGGCTGGAGTGCGGTGGCACGATCTCGGCTCACTGCAGCCTTCACCTCCTGGGTTCACGCTATTCTCCTGCCTCAGCCTCCCGAGTAGCTGGGACTGTATACAGGCACCTGCCACCACACCCAGCTAATTTTTTTGTGTTTTTAGTAGAGACAGGGTTTCACCGTGTTAGCCAAGATGGTCTCTATCTCCTGACCTCGTGATTTGCCCGTCTCGGCCTCCCAAAGTGGTAGGATTACAGGCGTGAGCCACCGTGCCCAGCGAGTTGTAATAGTTCTTTATATATTCTGGATACTAGACTCAACAGATTTGCAGATATTTTCTCCCGTTCTGTGGGTTGTCATCCATTTTCTTGATGGTATCCTTTGAAACACAAACATTTTAAATTCTGATGAAGTCCAGTGTATCTCTTTTTTCTTTTGTTGCTGTGCATTTTGATTTGTGTCTCAAGAAGTCATTGCCTAATGCAAGGTCAGGCAGACTTATGTTTGTGCTTTAAGAGTTTTACAGTTTAGCTCCTATGTTTATGCCTGTGATCCATTTGTGTTAATTTTTCTTTATGGTATGAGGTGGGTTAAACTTCATTTTTCTTTTTTTGAGACAGGGTCTCTCTGTGTGACCAAGGCTAGATTGCAGTGGGGCGATCACAGCTCACTGCTGCCTTCAACCTGTCTGGCTTAAGTGATCCTCCCGCCTCAGCCTCCTAAGTAGCTGGGACCATAGGTGTGCACCACCAAACCTGGCTCATTTTTGTAAATTTTGTAGAGATGTGTTTTGCCATGTTGCCCAAGCTGGTCTTGAACCCTTGGACTCAGGCAGTCTGCCTGCCTCAGCCTCCCAAAGTACTGGGATTACAAATGTGAGTAATTGTGCCTGGCCTTTTTTTTTTTTTTTGAGACAGGGTCTTACTCTGTAACCCAAGCTGGAGTGCAGTGGTGCTATAATGGCTCAGTGCAGCCTCGACCTCCAGGGTTCAAGTGATCCACCCCACCTCAGCCTCCAGAGTAGCTGGGACTACAGGTGCATGCCACCATGCCCGACTAATTTTTGTATTTTTTGTAGAAGTGGAGTTTTGCCATGTTTGGAAACTTTATTCTTTTGCATGTGGATATTCACTTGTCCCAGCACCATTTGTTGAAGAGGCTATTCCTTCCCCCATTGAATGGTCTTGGCATCCTCAAAAATCAGTTGACAGTTGTGAGGGTTTATTTCTGGACTCTTAATTCTGTTTTACTCATTTGTAAGTCCATTCTTATGCTAGTACCACACTGTCTGGTATTTAGGTTTGAAATTGGGGATGGAAGAGTTCTTTTCAAGATTCTGTTCTTTTTCAAGATTGTTTTGGCTATTCTGGGTCCCTTGCATTTCCATATGAATTTTAGAATCTGCTTGTCAATTTCAGCCTACAAGCTAGCTAGAATTTTGGCAGGGAATGCATTGAGTCCATATATCAATTTGGGAAGTACTGCCATCTTACCAATAGTAAACCTTCCAATCCATGACCATGGAATAGCTTTTGTTTATTTAGGTCTTCTTCAGTTACTTTCAGCAGTCTTTTTTTTTTTTTTTTTTGAGACGGAGTCTTGCTCTGTCGCCCGGGCTGGAGTGCAGTGGCCGGATCTCAGCTCACTGCAAGCTCCGCCTCCCGGGTTTATGCCATTCTCCTGCCTCAGCCTCCCGAGTAGCTGGGACTACAGGCGCCCGCCACCACGCCCGGCTAGTTTTTTGTATTTTTTAGTAGAGACGGGGTTTCACCGTGTTAGCCAGGATAGTCTCGATCTCCTGACCTCGTGATCCACCCGTCTCGGCCTCCCAAAGTGCTGGGATTACAGGCTTGAGCCACCGCGCCCGGCCTAACATCATTCTTAATGTTGAAAGACTGAATGCTTTCCCCCATGATCAGGAACATGACAGGAATGTCTACTCTTAGCACTTCTATTCAACATCGTGCCAGAAGTTCTATCTAGGGTAAGGAGGCAAGAAAATGAAACAAAAGGCATCCAGTTTAGAAAAGAAGAAGTAAAACTACCCCTATTTGCAAATGACATAATCTTGAATACAGAAAATCCTAAAGAATCCACAAACAAAATTAGAACCACTAACTGAGTTCATCAAGAACACAGGATACAAAAATCAATATTTAAAAAAATCAATTTGGCCGGGCACGGTGGCTCAAGCCTGTAATCCCAGCACTTTGGGAGGCCGAGATGGGTGGATCACGAGGTCAGAAGATCGAGACCATCCTGGCTAACACGGTGAAACCTCGTCTCTACTAAAACTACAAAAAACTAGCCGGGCGAGGTGGCGGGCGCCTGTAGTCCCAGCTACTCGGGAGGCTGAGGCAGGAGAATGGCGGGAAACCGGGAGGCAGAGCTTGCAGTGAGCTGCAGTGAGCTGAGATCCGGCCACTGCACTCCAGCCCGGGCGGCAGAGAGAGACTCCATCTCAAAAAAAAAAAAAAAAAAAAAAGAATGATGTTAGCTGTAGGTTTTGTAATACCCTTTGTCAGGTTGAGGACTTTTTCTTCTAGTTTGCTAAGTACTTTTATCTTGAAGGGACATTGGATTTTGTCATGCTTTTTCTGCATTTGTTGAGAAGACCGTGTAGATTTTGTTCTTTATTCTGTTGATATGGCCTGTTATAGTAATTGACTTTTCATATATTGAGCCAACCTTGTATTCCTGGGATAAAGTCCCACTTGGCGATGATGATCCTTTTTATGTTGTTCTAGATTCAGTTTGCTGGTATTTTGTTGAGGATATTTGTATTTATATTTTACAAGACATATTGGGGTGTCTTACTTTTTTATGAAAGAATAATATGTTTACCCTAGTTAAGAACATCCCATTCTGTCCAGTAAAACTAAGGTCACAGCCATATGAAAGCAGGCCTAGAGTCATTGGTAAAGCTGCCTGGTTATCTGGTTCTGGCTGTGCAGT
>NW_022141791.1:0-4307 GCF_007565055.1 Rhinopithecus roxellana | reverse complement strand
AAATATCCTCAGATGAAAACTAGAAAGAAACTTTCTTAGAAACTTCTTGGTGATGTGTGAATTCATCTCACAGAGTTACACTTTTGTTTCATGCAGCAGTCCATTATCACTGTTTTTGAGGAAACTGAGAGGACTTCTTTGGATCTTTGGCCTACGCTGATAAAGGAAATATCATCAGTTCAAAACGAAAAAAGCTTTCTGAGAAACTTTTTGTGATCTGTGAATTCCATTCACAGAGTTACAGCTTAGTTCTCAGGAAGCAGTTTGCTAACACTCTTTTCGAAATCTGCAAAGCGAGATTTGGGACCAAGGGGCCCATGGTGAAAAAGGAAATATCCTCAGATAATAACTGAGAGAAGCTTACTGAGAGATTGCTTTCTGAGTGTGACTTCATCACACAGAGTTCCACCCTTCCCTTCTTGGAACAGTTTGCTAACTCTGTTTCTTGTGTTCTGCAAAGTGATATTTGGGAGCATTGAGAGCTAGGTGAAAAAGGAAATATCCTCAGATCAAAACTGGAAAGAAGCCTTCTGAAACTGCATTTCGATGTGTGAATGCAACTCCAGAGTTACACGTTTCTCTTCAGTGTTCAGTTTGCTAACACAGTTTTCTGGAAATCTGCAATGGGAAACTTGTGAACGCAATGAAGCTTGCGGTGACAAAGGAAATATCCTCAGATGAAAACTAGAAGAAGTTTGTTAGAAACTTTTGGTGATGTGTGAATTCATCTCACAGAGTTACACTTCTGTTTCATGCAGCAGTCCCTATCACTGTTTTTGAGGAACCTGAGAAGGACTTCTTTGGATCGCATTGAGGCCTCTGAAAGGAAATATCATCGTTCAAACGTGAAAGAAGCTTTCTGAGAAACTTCTTTGTGATCTGTGAATTCCTCTCACAGAGTTACAGCTAGTTCTCAGGAAGCAGTTTGCTAACACTCTTTTCGTGGAATCTGCAAGTGAGATTTGGGAGCCCATAGGGGCCCATGGTGAAAAAGGAAATATCCTCAGATAATAACTAGAGAGAAGCTACTGAGAGATTGTTTCTGAAGTGTGACTTCATCACACAGAGTTCCACCTTCCCTTCTTCGAAGAGTTTGCTAACTCTGTTATCTGTGTTCTGCAAAGTGATATTTGGAGCTCATTGAGGGCTATGGTGAAAAAGGAAATATCCTCAGATCAAAACTGGAAAGAAGCCTTCTGAAACTGCATTTCGATGTGTGAATGCAACTCACAGTTACACGTTTCTCTTCAGTGTTCAGTTTGCTACAGTTTTCTGGAAATCTGCAATGGGATACTTGTGAACGCAATGAAGCTTGCGGTGACAAAGGAAATATCCTCAGATGAAAACTAGAAAGAAATTTGTTAGAAACTTCTTGGTGATGTGTGAATTCATCTAACAGAGTTACACATATGTTTCATGCAGCAGTCCATTATCACTGTTTTTGAGGAACCTGAGAAGGACTTCTTTGGATCGCATTGAGGCCTACGTGGATAAAGGAAATGTCATCAGTTCCAAACGTGAAAAGCTTTCTGAGAACTTTTTGTTTTGTGAATTCCATTCACAGAGTTACAGCTTAGTTCTCAGGAAGCAGTTTGCTAACAGTTTTCGTGTCATCTGCAAAGTGAGATTTGGGAGCCCAAAGGGGCCCATGGTGAAAAAGGAATATCCTCAGATAATAACTAGAGAGAAGCTTACTGAGAGATTGCTTTCTGATGTGACTTATAACACAGAGTTCCACCCTTCCCTTCTTGAAGAGTTTGCTAACTCTGTTATCTTGTGTTCTGCAAAGTGATATTTAGGAAGCATTGAAGGCTATGGTGAAAAAGGAATATCCTCAGATCAAAACTGGAAAGAAGCCTTCTGAGAAACTGCGTTTCGATGTGTGAATGCAACTCACAAGATACACGTTTCTCTTCAGTGTTCAGTTTGCTAACACAGTTTTCTGGAAACTGCAATATACTTCTGAACGCAATGAAGCTTGCGGTGACAAGGAAATATCCTCAGATGAAAACTAGAAGAAGCTTTGTAGAAACTTCTGGTGATGTGTGAATTCATCTCACAGAATTACACTTATGTTTCATGCAGCAGTCCATTATCACTGTTTGAGGAACCTGAGAAGGACTCTTTGGATCGCATTGAGGCCTACGCTGATAAAGGAAATATCATCAGTTCAAAACGTGAAAGAAGCTTTCTGAGAAACTTTGTGATCTGTGAATTCCATTCAGAGTTACAGCTGATTTCTCAGTAGCAGTTTGCTAACACTCTTTTCGTGGAATCTGCAAAGTGAGATTTGGGAGCCCTAGGGGCCCATGGTGGAAAAGGAAATATTCTCAGATAATAACTAGAGAAGCTTACTGAGAGATTGCTTTCTGCTGTGTGACTTCATCACACGAGTTCCACCCTTCCCTTCTTGGAAGCATTTGCTCTCTGTTATCTTGTGTTCTGCAAAGTGATATTTGGGAGCTCATTGAGGCTATGGTGAAAAAGGAAATATCCTCAGATCAAAACTGGAAGAAGCCTTCTGAGAAACTGCGTTTCGATGTGTGAATGCAACTCACAGAGATACACGTTTCTCTTCAGTGTTCAGTTTGCACAGTTTTCTGGAAATCTGCAATGGGATACTTCTGAACCAATGAAGCTTGCGGTGACAAAGGAAATATCCTCAGAAAAACTAGAAAGAAGCTTTGTAGAAACTTCTTGGTGATGTGTGAATTCATCTCACAGAGTTCACTTATCTTTCATGCAGAGTCCATTATCACTGTTTTTGAGGAACCTGAGAGGACTTCTTGGATCGCATATTGGCCTACGCTGATAAAGGAAATATCATCAGTTCAAAACGTGAAAAAGCTTTCTGGGAAACTCTTGTGATCTGTGAATTCCATTCACAGTTACAGCTAGTCTCAGGAAGCAGTTTGCTAACACTTTTCTGGAACTGCAACGTGAGATTGGGAGCCCATAGGGGCCCATGGTAAAAAGGAAATAGCCTCAGATAATAACGAGAGAAAGCTTGAGAGATTGCTTTCTGATGTGTGACTCATCACACAGAGTTCCACCCTTCCCTTCTTGGACATTTCCTAACTCTGTTATCTTGAGTTCTGCAAAGTGATATTTAGGAGCGCATTGAAGGCTATGGTGAAAAAGGAAATATCCTCAGATCAAAACGGAAAGAAGACTTCTGAGAAACTGCATTTCGATGTGTGAATGCAACTCACAGAGTTACATTTCTTTTCAGTGTTCATTTTGCAAAACAGTTTTCTGGAAATCTGCAATGGGATATTGTGAACGCAATGAAGCTTGATGGTGACAAAGGAAATATCCTCAGATGAAAACTAGAAGAAGCTTTGTTGGAAATTCTTGGTGATGTGTAATTCATCTCACAGTGTTATACTTATGTTTCATGCAGCAGTCCATTATCACTGTTTTTGAGGAACCTGAAAGGACTTCTTTGGATCGCATGAGGCCTACGCTGATAAAGGAAATATCATCAGTTCAAAACGTGAAAGAAGCTTTCTGAGAAACTTCTTGTAATCTGTGAATTCCTCACAGAGTTACAGCTGAGTTCTCAGGAAGCAGTTTGCTAACACTCTTTTCGTGGAATCTGCAAAGTGAGATTTGGAGCCCATAGGGCCATGTGAAAAAGGAAATATCCTCAGATAATACTGGAGAGAAGCTTACTGAGAGATTGCTTTCTGATGTGTGACTTCATCACACACAGTTCCACCCTTCCCTTCTTGGAACAGTTTGCTAACTCTGTTATCTTGTGTTCTGCAAAGTGATACTTAAGCGCATTGAAGGCTATGGTGAAAAAGGAAATATCCTCAGATGAATACTGGAAAGAAGCTTCTCAGAAACTGCATTTCGATGTGTGAATGCAACTCACAGAGTTAAACGTTTCTCTTCAATGTTCAGTTTGCTAACACATTTTTCGGAAATCTGCATGGATACTTTGAACTCAATGAAGCTTGGTGGCAAAGGAAATATCCTCAGATAAAACTAGAAAGAAGCTTTGTTAGAAACTTCTTGGTGATGTGTGAATTCATCTCACAGAGTTACACTTATGTTTCACGCAGCAGTCCATTATCACTGTTTTTGAGGAACCTGAGAAGGACTTCTTTGGATCGCATTGAGGCCTACGCTGATAAAGGAAATGTCATCAGTTCAAAACGTAAAAGAAGCTTTCTGAGAAACATCTTTGTGATCTGTGAATTCCATTCCCAGCGTTACAGCTGAGTTCTCTGTAAGCAGTTAGCTAACACTCTTTTCGTGGAATCTGCAAACTGAGATTTGGGAGTCCACAGGGGTCCATG
>NW_022141790.1:0-18178 GCF_007565055.1 Rhinopithecus roxellana | reverse complement strand
CCCAGCACTTTGGGAGGCCGAGACGGGCGGATCACGAGGTACAGGAGATCGAGACCCTCCTGGCTAACACAGTGAAACCCCGTCTCTACTAAAAAAAAAATACAAAAAAAAAAAAAAAAAAAAAAAAAAAAAAAGAAAATGTGGCACATATACACCATAGAATACTATTCAGCCATAAAAAAAGTTTGCGTCCGTTGTAGGGACATGGATGCAGCTGGAAACCATCATTCTTAGCAAACGATCACAAGAACAGAAAACCAAACACCGCATGTTCTCACTCATAGGTGGGAACTGAACAATGAGATCACTTGGACTCGGGAAGGGGAAACATCACGCACTGGGGCCTATCATGTGAGGGGGGAGGGGGAGAAAGGCAGGGATTGCATTGGGGAGTTATACATGATATAAATGATGAATTGATGGGTGCTGACGAGTTGATGGGTGCAGCACACCAACATGGCATAAGTATACATATGTAACAAACCTGCACGTTATGCACATGTACCCTAGAACTTAAAGTATAATAAAAAATATATATATATATATAGACATAATAGATATAATAGATATAGGTATAAAAACATAGACATAATAGATATAATATATACAGGTGGTAAAATACAGATATAATAGATATAGGTATAAAATATAGATATAATAGATATAATAGATAGAGGTATAAAATATAGACATAAAAGATATTATAGAGGTATAAAATATAGACATATTAGATATAATTGATAGAGTAAAAAATATATAAATATAGATATAATAGATAAGGTATAAATATGGACATAATAGATATAATAGATATAGGTATAAAATATAGACATAATAGATATAATAGATTAGGTATGAAATATAGACATAATACATATAGGTATATAATATAGACATAATAGATATAATAGATATAGGTATAAATATAGACATAATAGATATAGGTATAAATATAGACATAAAGATATAATAAATAGACGTATAAAATATGGCACAGAAAGGATATAATAGATATAGGTGTAAAATGTAGACATATATATATAGATATAAAATAAAGACAAAATAGATATAATGGATATAGATATACAATATAGACATAATATATAGTTATGAAATATAGACATAATAGTTATAATAGATATAGGTATAAATATAGACATAAGAGATATAGGTATAATATTTAGACATAATAGGTATAATAGATATAGGTATAAAATATAGACAAAATAGATATAATAGATATAGGGATGAAAATATAGACATAATGGATATAATAGATATAGGTATAAAATACAGACATAATAGATGTAATAGATATAGGTACTAAATATTGACATAATAGATATAATAGATTTACGTATAAAATATAGACATAATATATAGATAGATATAGGTATAAAAGGTAGACATAATACATATAATAGACATAGGTATATAAAATATAGACGTAACAGATACAATAGACATACGTATAAAATATAAACATGATAGTTGTAATAGCTAAAGGCATAAACTATAGACATAATAGATATAATAGATATACGTATACAATATAGACATAAAAGATACAATAGATATAGTTATAAAATATAGACAGATATAGGTATAAAATATAGACATAATAGATATAATAGATATAGGTATGAAATATGGACATAACAGACGTAGGAACAAAATATACACATAATAGATATAATAGATATAGGTATCAAAGATAGACATACGTATAATAGATATAACATACAGACATAATAGATATAATAGATATAGGTATAAAATAGAGACATAATAGATACAATAAATACAGGTATAAAATATAGCCATAACAGATATAATAGATATAGGTATAAAATAGAGATACAATAAATATAGGTATAAAATATAGATATAATAGATATAATAGATATAGGTATAAAATATAAATATAATAGGTATAATAGATATAGGTATAAAATACAGATATAACAGATATAGATATAACATACAGATATAATAGATATAGGAATAAAATATAGATTATAATAGATATAGGTATAAAATACAGATAGAAGAGATGTAACAGATATAGGTGTAAATATAGACATAATAAATACAGGTAAAAAATTTAGTCGAAATAGATAAAATTGATAAAGGTATAAAATATAGATATAATAGATATAATAGGTATAAGTATAAAAAATAAACATAATAGATATAATAGATATAGGTATAAAATGTACACATAATAGATGCAATAGATATAATTATAAAATAGGGACTTAATAGATATAATAGATATAGGTATACAACATAGACATAATAGATGTAGGTATAAAATATAGACACAATAAATATAATAGATATACGTATAAAATGTAGACATAATAGCTATAGGTTTAAAATATAGACATAATAGATATAATAGATATAGGTATGAAATACACACATAATAGATATAATAGATATAGGTATAAAATATAGACATAATAGATACAATAGAGAGAGGTAAAAAATATACATAATAGATATAGGTATAAATTATAGACATTATAGATACAACGTATATAGTTCTAAAATATAGACATAATAGTTATAATACATATATGTATAAAATATAGACATAATAGTTATAGGTATAAAATATAGACATAATAGATATAATAAAGATGGATATAAAAAATAGACATAATAGATATAGGTATAAAATATAGACACAATAGATAAAATAGATATAGGTAGAAAATATAGACATCATAGATATAATAGATATAGGTAAAAAGTATAGACATCATAGATATAATAGACATAGGGATAAAATATAGACATAAAAGATTTAATACATATAGGTATAAAATACAGACATCATAGATATAATAGATATAGGTATAAAATATAAACATATAAGGTATAATTGATATGGGTATAAAATATAGACATAATAGATATAATAGATATAGGTATTAAATATAGACATAAGAGATATAATAGATACAGGTATAAAAAATGGACATAATAGATATAATAGATAAAGGTATAAAATATAGACATAAAAGATATTATAGAGGTATAAAATATAGACATATTAGATATAATTGATAGAGTTAAAAAATATATAAATAATAGATATAATAGATAAAGGTATAAAATATGGACATAATAGATATAATAGATATAGGTATAAAATATAGATATAATAGATATAATAGATATTGGTATAAAACATAGACATAACAGATATAATAGACATGGGTATAAAATGTAGACAGAATAAATATGATAGATATCGGTATAAAATATAGACGTAATTGATATAGTAGATATACGTATAAAATATAGACATAATAGATATCATAGATGTAGGTATAAAATATAGACATTAAAGATATAATAGATATAGGTATAAAACATAGACATAATAGATATGATATATATGGGTATAAAATATAGACATAATACATATGATATATATAGGTATTAAATATACACATAATAGATATAATAGAAATACGTATAAAATATAGATATAATAGATACAGATATAAAATATAGCTAAATAGATATAATAGATACAGGTATAAAATATAGATATAATAGAAATAATTATAAAATATAACAGGTATAATAGATAAAGGTATAAAGTATAGACCTAATAGATATAAAAGATATAGGTATAAAATATAGACATAAGAGATATAATAGATATAGGTATGCAATATAGATATCATAGATATAGGTATAAAATATAGACAGAATAGATATAACAGATATAGGTATAAAATGTAGACATAATAGATATAATAGATATAGGTATAAAATATAGACATAATAGATACAATAGATATAGACTTAATAGATATAATAGATATTGGTATAAAATAGCGACATAATAGATATAACAGATATAGTTAAAATATAGACAAAATAGATATAATAGGTATAGGTATAAAATATAGACACAAGAGATATAATAGATACAATTATAAAATGTAGACATAATAGATATAATAGATATAGGTATAAAATATAGACATAATAGATATAATATATACAGGTATAAAATATAGATATAATAGATATAGGTATAAAATATAGATATAATAGATATACGTATAAAGAATAGATATAATAGATATAGATATAAAATATAGACAGTAGATATAATAGATATAGGTATAAAATATAGATATAATAGATATAGGTATAAAATATAGTTATAGGTAGATGCATAAAATATAGATATAATAGACATAATAGATATAGGTATAAAACATAGACATAATAGATATAATAGATATAGGTATTAAATATAGACATAACAGATATAATAGACATAGGTATACAATATAGACATAATAGATATAATAGACAGTTATAAACGATAGACATCATAGCTATAATAGATACAGGTATAAAATATAGACATAATCGATATAGGTATCAAATATAGACATAATAGATATAATGGATTCAGATATAAAATATAGACATTATAGATACAGGTATAAAATATAGACTTAAAAGATATAATGGATACAGTTATAAAGTGTATACATAATGGATATAATACATATAGGTATAAAAAAAAGACATAATAGATATAGGTATAAAATACAGACATAATAGATATAGGTATAAAATATAGACATAATAGATATACCTATAAAATATAGACATAACATTTAAAATAGATATAGGTATAAAATACAGACATAATAGATATAATAGATATAGGTATAAAACATAGACATAATAGATACAGGTAAAAAATATAGACATAATAGATATAGGTATAATATTTAGACATAATAGATATAATAGATATGGTATAAAATATAGACATAATAGATATAGGTATAAAATATAGACATAAAGATATAATAGATATGCGTATAAAATATACACAGAGTAGGTATAATAGATATGTGTAAAATATAGACATAATAGATATAGATATAAAATATAGACCTAATATTTATAGTGGATATAGATATAAAATATAGACATAATATATAGTTATAAAATATAGACATAATAGATATAATACATATAGGTGTAAAATATAGACATAATATATAGTTATAAAATAAAGACATAAGAGTTATAATAGATATAGGTGTAAAATATAGACATAATAGATATAGGTATAATATTTAGACATAATAGATATAATAGATATAGGTTTAAAATATGGACATAATAAGTATTATAGATGTAGGTATAAAATATGCACATAACAGATATAATATATATATGTATAAAATGTAGACATAATAGATATAGGTATAAAATAGAGAAATAATAGATATAATAGATATAGTTATAAAATATAGACGTAATAGATATTATACATATAGGTATAAAATACAAACATAATAGATATAATAGATATAGGCATAAAATATTGCCATAGTAGATATAATAGACATAGGTATGAAATACAGACATAATAGATATAATAGATATAGGTATAAAATATAGACATAATAGATATGATATATATAGGTATAAAATACAGACATAATAGATATGATAGATATAGGTATAAAATATATACATAATAGATATAATTGATATAGGTAAAAAATATAGACATAATAGATATAATTGATATAGGTATAAAACATAGACATAATAGATATAATAGATACAGGTATAAAATATAGATATAATAGATATACGTATAAAATATAGATATAATAGATATGCATATGGGTATCAAATATACATATAATAGGTATAGGCATAAAATATAGACATAATAGTTATAATAGATATAGGTATAAAACATAGGCATAATAGATATAATCGATAGAGGTATAAAATATAGACATAATAGATATACGTATAAAATATAGATATAATAGATATAACAGATAGACATAATAGATATAATAGATGTAGGTATAAAACGTAGATATAATAGATATAATGGATATTAGTATCAAATATACATATAAAAGATATAGGTATAAAATATATTTATAGTGGATATAATAGATAAAGGTATAAAACATAGACATCATAAATATAATACATATAGGTATAAAATAAAGACATAATAGATATAATAGATAAAGATATAAAATATAGACATAATAGATATAATAGAGGTATAAAATATAGACATAATAGATATAATAGATATAGGTATAAACTATAGACATAAGAGATATAATAGATATAGGTATAAAATATAGACGTAATAGATATAGGTATAAAATATAGACATAACAGATATAATAGATGTAGGTATGAAATATAGACATAATAGATATAATATATATAGGTATACATTATAGACATAATGGGCATAATTGATATACATATAAAATATAGACATAATAGATATAATAGATATTGGTATAAAATATAGACATAAGAGATACAATAGATATAAGAATAAAAAAGAGACATAATAGATATGATATATATGGGTATAAAATATAGACATAATACATATGATATATATAGGTATAAAATATAGACATGATAGATATAATAGATATAGGTATAAAATATAGACAAAATAGATATAGGTAAAAAATATAGACAAAATAGCTATAATAGATATAGGTATAAAATATGGACATAATATATATAAGTATAAAATATAGACAGAATAGATACAACAGACATAGTTATACAATATAGAGATAATAGTTATAATAGTTATAGATATAAAATATAGACAAAATAGGTATAGGTATAAAATACAGACATAAAAGATATAATAGATACAGGTGTAAAATATAGACATAAAAATATAATAGATATAGGTATAAAATGTAGACATAACAGAGATAGGTATAAAATATAGATATAATTGATAGAGGTATAAAATATAGTCATAGTATATATGATAGATATAGGTATAAAATATAGACATAAAAGTTATAATAGATATAGGTAAAAAATATAGACAGAATAGATATAATAGACATAGGTATAAAATATAGACAAAATAGATATAACAGATACAGGTGTAAAATATAGACATAATAGATATAGGTATAAAATATAGACATAATAGATATAATATATATAGGTATAAAATATAGACATAATAGATATAATAGGTACAGGTATAACATATAGACATAATAGTTATAGGTATAAAATAGAGACATTATAGATATAATAGATATAGGTAAAAAATATAGACATAAAGCATATAATAGTTATAGACATAATGGATATAACAGATATAGGTATAACATATAGACATAGTAGTTATAGGTACAAAATACAGACATAATAGATATAATAGATATAGTTATAAAGTATAGAAATAATAGTTAAAATAGATATCGCAATGAAAGAGAGACATAATAGTTATAATAGATATAGGCATAAAATATAAACATAATAGATACAATAGATATAGGTATCAAATGTTGACATAATAGACATAATAGATATAGGTATAAAATATAGACATAATAGATATAATAGATAATGGTAAAAAGTATAGAAATAATAGATATAATTGATCGAGGTATAAAATAAAGATATAATAGATATAGGTATAAAATATAGGTAAAATAGACATAATAGCTATAGGTATAATAATATAGATATAGATATAAAATATTGATATAATAGATATAATAGATATAGGTATGAAATATAGATATAATACATATAGAAATAAAATAGAGACATAGTATATATAATAGATATAGGTTTAAAATATAGACATAATATATATAATAGATATAGGTATAATATATAGACATAATAGATATAATAGAAATACGTATAAAATAGATATAATAGATATAGATATAAAATATAGATATAGTAGATATAATAGATACAGGTATAAAATATAGATACAATAGATATAATAATGAAATAAAAATATAATAGATAAAATGGATCTTGGTATAAAATATAGACATAATAGATATAAAAGATATCGGTATAAAATATAGACATAATAGATATAATAGATATAGGTATAAAATATAGTCATAATAGATATAATATATACAGATACAAAATATAGATATAATAGATATTGGTATAAAATATAGATATAATAGATACAGGAGATATATGTATAAAAAATATATATAATAGAAACAGGGATAAAATATAGACAATAAATATAATGGATATATTTTTAAAATGTGGATATAATAGATATAATTATAAAAGATAAATATAATAGATATAATAGATATTCGAAAAAATTATAGATATAATGTATATAGGTATAAAATATGGTTACAATAGATATAAGTATAAAATATAGACATAATAGATATAATAGATATACGCATAAAATATAGACGTAATAGATACGATAGATATATGTATAAAATATAGATATAAAAGATATATCGGATATAGGTATTAAATATAGATATATTAGATATAGTTATAAAATATAGATATAGTAGATATAATGGATATAGGCATAAAATATAGACATAATAGATAAACGTATAAAATATAGAGATAATACATATAAGAGATATAGGTTTGAAATACAGACATAATAGATATTATAGATACAGATATAAAATATTGACAGAATAGATGCAATAGACATAGTTATATAATATAGACACAATAGGTATAATAGATATCGGTATAAAACATAGACATAAAAGATATAATAGATAGGTGTATAAAATTTAGATTGATATAGTTATAAAACATCGATATAATAGATATAATAGATATACGTATAAAATATAGATATAATATACATAGGTATAAAAAACAGATATAATACATATAATAGATATATGCATAAAATATAGATATAATAGATAATATTATAAAATATAAATATAATAAATATAATAGATGAAGGTATAAAATATACATATAATAGATATCGGTATAAAATATACTTATAAAGGATATAGGTATAAAATATAGATATATTAGATATAATAGATGTAGGTATAAAATATAGACATAAGAGATATAACAGAGATAGGTATCAAATATACACATAATAGATATAATAGATATAGGTGTACAATACAGACATCATAGATATAATAGATATAGGTATAAAATATAGACATAATACATATACGTATAAAATATAGACATAATAGATATAATAGATATAGATATAAAATATAGACATAATAGATATAGGTATAAAATATAGACATAATAGATATAATAGATATAGGTATAAAATATAGACATAATAGATATTACAGATATAGGAATAAAAAATAACCATAATAGATATAATAGATACAGGTATAAAATATAGACATTATAGATATAGGTATAAAATATTGATATAATAGATATAATATATGTACGTATAAAAAATAGATATAATAAATACAGGTATAAAATATAGACAATAGATATAATAGATATAGGTATGAAATACAGATATAATAGATAAAATTATAAAATATAAATATAATAGATATAATAGGTATAGTTATCAAATAGAGATATAATAGATATAGGTATAAAATATAGTTATAATAGATGTACGTATAAAATATAGACATAATAGATATAATAGATATAGGTGTAAAATATAGACATAATATAGAGTTATAAAATATAGACATAATAGTAATAATAGATATAGGTATAAAATATAGACATAATAGATAGAGGAATAATATTTAGATATAATAGATATAATAGATATAGGTATAAAATATAGACATAATAGATATAATAGATATAGGTATAAAATATACACATAAGAGATATAATAGATATAGGTATAAAATATAGACATAATAGATATAGGTATAAAATAGAGACATAATAGATATAGGTATAAAGTATAGACATAATAGATATAATAGATATAGATATAAAATATAGACATAATACATACAATAGATATAAGTATACAATATAGACATAGTAGATATAATAGCTATAGGTACAAAATATAGACATAATAGATATAACAATTATAGGTATAAAATAGAGACATAATAGATTTGATAGTTATAGGGATAAAATTTAGACATAATAGACATAATAGACATAGGTATAAAAAAAGGAAATTATAGATATAATAGATATAGGTATAAAATATATACAGATATAATAGATAAAGGTATAAATTATAGATATAATAGATATAATACATAGAGGTTTACAATATAGACATAATAGATATAATAGATATAGGTATAAAACATAAATATAATAGATACGAGTGTAAAGTATAGATATCATAGACATAATAGATATAGGTATGAAATATAGCAATAATAATTATAGGTATAAAGTATAGACATAATGGATTTAATAGACACAGGTTTAAAATATATACATAATAGATAAAATAGATATAGGTATAAAAGATAGACATAATAGAAATAATCGATATAAGTATGAAATATAGATATAATAGATAAAGGAATAAAATATAGACATAACAGTTATAACAGATATCGGTATAAAATATAGACATAACAGATATAATAGACAGAGGTATAAAATATAGACATAATACATATAATAGATATAGGTATAAAATATAGCATTGATAGATATAATAAATATAGTTATAAAATATAGACAAAATAGATATAATATATTTAGTTATAAATTATAGACATAATAGATATAATATATATAGGTATAAAATATAGACATAATAGATATAATAGAGAGGCATACAATATTGACATAATAGATAAAATAGATAGAGGGATAAAATATAGACATAATACGTATAAAACATATAGGTATAAAATATAGACTTTATAGATATTATAGATAGAGATATAAAATATACAAATAATAGATATAATAGATATAGGTTTAAAATATGAATATATTAGATAGAGGTATAAAGTATAGATATAATAGATATAATAGACATAGGGATAAAATACTGCCATAATAGATATAAGTATAAAATATAGACATAATAGATATAATAGATAAATGTATACAGTATAGATATAATAGATATAGGTATAAAATATAGACATAACAGATATAATAGATATAGGTATAAAAGATATACATACTAGAAATAATAGATATAGGTATAAAATATAGACATAATAGATTAATAGATATAGAAAAATAGATATTAATATAGTATATAAAATATAGATATAATAGATATAATTATAAAAAATATAAATATAATAGATATAATTCATATAGGTAAAAAAACATAGATATAATGTATAAAGGTTTAAAATATGGTTATAATAGATATAGGTATAAATATAGATATAATAGATATAATAGATATAGATATAAAATATAGACATAATAGCTATAACAGATACAGTTATAAAATATAGACATAATACTTATAATAGATATAGGTATAAAACAAGACATAATAGATACAGGTACAATATTTAGACATAATAGATATAATAGATATACGTATAAAATATAGACATAATAGATATAATATAATAGTTATAAATATAGACGTAATAGGTATTATAGATATAGGCATAAAATAGAAACATAATAGATATAATAGATATGGGTCTAAAATATAGACATAATAGATATAATAGATATAGGTATAAAATATAGACATAATAGCTATAATAGATATAGGTATAAAACATAGACATAATATATAGTTGATACAGGTATAAATATAGATATAATTGATACAGGTATAAATTATAGATATTATAGATATAGTAGATGTACGTATTAAAAAATAGATATATTCGATAGAGGTAAAAATATAGACAATAGATAGATATAGGTATAAAACATAGATATGATAGAATATAATTATAATATGTAAATATAATAGATATAATAGATAAAGATATGAAAATATAGATATAATAGATATAGGTATAAATATAGACATAATAGATATCATAGATACAGGTATACAATATAAACATAATAGATATAATAGATATAGGTGCAAATTATGGACATAGTAGATATAATAGATATAGGTATAAAATATAGACATAATAGATATAATAGATACAGGTATAAATAGAGATATAATAGATATAATAGATATAGGTATAAAATGTGGACATAATAGATATAATAGATATAGTTATAAATATAGATATAATGCATATAACAGATATAGGTATAAAATATAGATATAATTGATATAATTATAAAATATAAACATAATAGATATAATAGATATATATATAAAATATAGATATAATAGATATAGGTCTATAATATATAGTTTATAAGAGACATAGGTATAAAATACAGACAGAATAGGTATAATATATATAGGTATAAAATACAGACATAATAGATATAATAGATATAGGTATAAAATATAGACATAATAGATTATAGGAGTAAAATATAGACATAATAGATATAATAGATAAAGGTATGAAATATAGATATAATAGATAAAGGTATAACAATATAGATATAATAGATATAATACATGTACATATAAATATAGAATACTTGATATAGGCATAAAATATAGATATAATAGATATAATAGATATAAGTATAAAATATAGATATAATAGACATAATTATAAAATATATATATAATTGATATAATAGATAATGTATGAAATATAGATATAAGAAATATAGGTATAAAATATAGTTATATAGATATAGGTATGAAATATAGATATAATAGATATAATAGAGGTATAAAATATTGACATAATAGATATAATAGATATAGTTATGAAATGTAGATATAATGGATATAATAGATATAGGTATAGCATATAGACATAATAGATATAATAGTATAGGTATAAAATACCGGACATAATAGATATAATAGATATAGGTACATAATATATACATAACAGATATAGGTAATAAAATAGAGTCATAATAGATTAAAAAAATATATAGGTATAAAATATAAACATAAGAGGTATAGGTCTACATATAGACATAATGCATGTAATAAATATGGGTATAAAATAGAGACATAATAGATATAGGTATAAAATATAGACATAATACTTATAATTAGGTATGGCTATAAAATATAGAATAAAGATAATAATAGATGTACGTAATAAGAATGCTTTGTGATTTAGAGATATAATAGATATAGGTATAAAATATAGATATAAAATACATAATAGATATAGGTTATAAAATATAGATATAATAGATTATCTGTAAAAAATATAGTTATAATAGATATAGGTATAAACTATAGATATAATAGACATAATAGATATAGGTATAAAATATAGACAGAATAGATATAATAGATATAGGTATGAAATATAGACATAATAGATATAATAGACACACGTATAAAATAAAGACATCATAGCTATAATATATATAGGTATAAAATGAAGACATAATAGATATAATAGATATAGGAAAATATAGACATAATAGATATAGGTATAAAGTATAGACATAATAGATATAATAGATATCGGTATAAAATATAGACATAATACATACAAAAGATATAGGTATAAAATATAGACATAATACATATAATAGATATAGGTATAAAATATAGACATAAGAGATAAGATATATATAGTTATAAAATATAGACATAATAGATATGATAGATGTAGGTATAAAATATAGACATAATAGATATAATAGATATAATAGATAAAGGTATAAAATATACACATAATAGACACAATAGATATAGGTATAAAATATAGACAGAATATATATAATAGATACACTTACAAAATATAGATATAATAGATATAGTTATGAAATATAGATATAATAGATATAATAGATATATATGTATAAAAAATAGATATAATAGATACAGCTTATAAATATGGACAATAGATATAATAGATATAGATATAAAATATAGATATAATAGATATAATTATAAAATATAAATATAATAGATATAATAGATATAGTTAAAAAATATAGATGTAATGTATATAGGTATAAAGTATGGTTAGATATAGTTATAAAATATATATATATAGATATAATAGATATAGGCATAAACTATAGACATAATAGGTATGATAGATATATGTATAAAATATTGATATAATAGATATAATGGATATAGGTATCAAATATAGATATAATATATTGGTAAAAAATATAGATATAGTGGATATAATAGATATAGGCATACAATATAACATAATAGATATAATAGATACAATTATAAAATATAGAAATAATAAATATAATATATAAAGATATAAATATAGACATAATAGATATAGGTATAAAGTACAGACCCAATAGATATAATAGATATAGTATAAAATATTGACAAAAGAGGTATAGATATAGGTATAAAATACAGACATAATAGATATAATGCATATAGTTATAAAATATATACATAATAGATATGGGTATAAAATATAAACAAAATAGATATGATAGATATAGGTTATAAAATATAAACGTAAGAGATATAATAGATATAGGTATAAATATAGACATAATAAATATCATAGATACAGGTATAAAATATAGACATAATAGATATAGGTATAATGTATAGACATAATAGATATAATAGATATAGGTATAAATTATAGACATAATACATGAATAGATATAGGTATACAATATACACATAATAGATATAATAGATATAGGTTATAAAATATAGACACAATAGATATAAGAAATATAGGTATAAAAGAGACATATTAGATTTGATAGATTATAGGTATAAAATTATAGACATAATAGATATAGTTATAAAATAAAGATATAATAGATATAATTATAAAGTATAAATCTAATAGATATAATAGATATAGGTATTAAATATAGATATAAGAACCATAGTTATAAAATATAGTTATAATAGATATAGGTGTAAAATATAGACATGATATAATAGATATAGGTATAAAATATAGACATAATAGATATAATAGATATAGGTATACAATATAGACATAATAGATATAGGTACAAAATATAGACATAAGAGATATAATCGATATAGGTAAAAAATATAGACAGAATAGATATAATAGATAAAGGTTATAAAATATAGACATAATAGATATAATAGATATAGGTATAAACATATAGACATAATAGATATAGGTATAAAATATAGACCTATTGGATATAATAGATATGGTATTAAATACTGACATAATAGATATAGGTATAAAATATAGACACAATAGATACAGGTATAAAATATAGACATAATAGATATAGGTATAAAATATAGACATAATAGATATAATAAATATAGGTATAAAATATAGACGTAATAGACATAGGTATAAAATATAGCCATAATAGATATAATATATGTAGGTATAAAATATAGACATAATAGACATAATAGATATAGGTATAAAATATAGACATAATAGATATAATAAATATAGGTATAAAATATAGGCACAATAGATATAATAGACAGAGGTATAAAATAGAGACATAATAGATATAATTTATACAGTTATAAAATATAGACATAAGAGATTTAATAGATAGAGGGATAAAATATAGACATAACAGATATAATAGATATAGGTATAAAATACAGACATAAAAGATATAATAGATATAGTTATAAAATATAGACATAATAGATATAGGTATAAATATAGACATAATAGATATAATAGATATAGGTATTAAATATAGACATAATAGATATAATAGATATTGGTATGAAATATACACATAGTAGATATAATAGATATAGGTATAAAATATAGACATAATAGGTATAATTGATATAGGTATAAAATATAGACATACTAGATATAATAGATATAGGTATAAAATATAGACATAATAGATATAGGTAAGAAATATAGACATAATAGATATAATAGATATAGGTGTAAAATATAGACATAATTGATATAGGTATAAAATATAGACCGAATAGATACAACAGATATAGTTATACAATATAGAGATACAGTTATAGCATATACAGGTATAAAATATAGACATAATAGGTATAGGTGTAAAATACTGACATTAAAGGTATAATAGATACAGGTGTAAAATATAGACATAAAAGACATAATAGATATAGGTTTAAAATTTAGACATAATAGAGATAGGTATAATATATAGATATAATAGATACAGGTATAAAATATAGACATAATATATATGATAGATATAGGTATAAAATATAGACCTAATAGATATAATAGATACAGGTAAAAAAATATAGACAGAATAGATATAATAGACATAGGTATAAAATATAGACAAATAGATATAATAGATACAGGTGTAAAAATAGATGAAAGAGATATAGGTATAAAATTATAGACATAATCAGATATAATAGAAAAGCGTATATAAAAATAAATAAATAAATATAGTTATAAATATAGATATAATAGCTATAATCGATATAGGTATAAAACATAGATATAATAGATATTATTATAAAATATAAATATAATAGATATGATAGATATAGTATAAAATAAAGACATAATAGATGTTATTGATATAGTTATACAAAAATAGACATAATAGATATAGTAAATATAGGTATATAAAATATAGACATAATAGACTGTAGGTATAATATTTGACATAATAGATATAATAGATAGAGGTATTAAAATATAAACGTAATAGATATAATAGAGTTCTAACATATACACATAATAGATATTATAGATAAAGGTATAAAATACAGGACAAAATGGATATAGGTATAAAATAGAGATATAATCGACTATAGTAGATATAGTTATAAAATGCAGACGTAATAGATATTATAGATATAGGTATAAAATATAGACATAATAGACATGATAGATATAGGTATAAATTATAGACATAATAGATTATGATAGATATAGGTATAAAATATAGACATAATAGATATTATAGATATACATATAAAATATAGACATAATAGATATAATATACATAGGTATAAAATATAGACATAATAGATATAGAAATAAAATATAGACATAATAGATATAATATATATAGGTATAAATTATAGACATAATCTATATAGGTATATAAAATATAGACATAATAGATATAATAGATATAGGTATAAAATATAGACATGATAGATATAATAGATAAGATAAAAATATAGACATAATAGATATAATTGATATTGGTATATAATATAGACATAATAGATATAGGTAAGAAATATAGACATAAATATATACTTAATAGATATAGGTATAAAATATAGATATAATAGATATAATTATAAAATATAAATATAATAGATATAATAGATATAGGTATAAAATATAGATATAATAGATATAGGTATAAAATATAGTTATAATAGATGTAGGTATAAAATATTGATATAATAGATATAACAGATATAGTTATAAAAGATAGACATAATAGATATAATAGATATAGGAATAAAATATAGACATATGAGGTATAATAGATATAGGTATAAAATACAGACATAATAGATATAATCGATATAGGTATAAAATATAGACATAAGAGATACAGGTGTAAAATATAAACATTATAGATATAATAGATATAGGTAAAAAATATAGACATAAGAGATATAATAGATATAGGTATAAAATATAGACATAATAAACATAATCGATACAGGTATAAAATATAGACATAATAGATATAGGTATAAAAAATAGACATAATAGATATAATAAATATCGGCATAAAATATAGACATAATACATACAAAAGATATAGGTATAAAATATAGACATAATAGATACAATCGATATAGTATAAAATATAGACATAATAGATATAATAGATATAGGTATAAAATATAGACATAATACATATGATATATATAGGTAAAATATAGACATAATAGATATGATAGATATAGGTATAAAATATAGACATAATAGATATAATCGATAGAGGTATAAAATACAGACATAATAGATAATAGATACAGGTACAAAATATAGATATAATAGATATAGGTATAAAATATAGATATAATATTTATAATAGATATATATGTATAAAGTAAATATAATAGATACAGCTATAAAATATAGACAATCCATACAATAGATATAGATATAAAATATAGATATAATAGATATAATTAAAAATAAAATATAATAGATAATAGATATAGGTAAAAATTATTGATATAATGGATATAGGTATGAAATATGGTTATAATAGATATAGGTATAAAATATAGATATAATAGATATAGATAAAATATAGAATATAGTATTATAGAATATAGTATAAAATATAGATATTAATAGAGATATATGGATATAATAGATATCATAAAATATAGCTATAATAGATA
>NW_022141789.1:0-30299 GCF_007565055.1 Rhinopithecus roxellana | reverse complement strand
ACAGGTATAAAATATAGACATAATAGATATAATAGATATCGGTATAAAATATGGACATAATAGATAAAATAGATATAGGTATAAAATATAGACATGATAGATATAGGTATAAAATATAGACACAATAGATACAGGTATAAAATATAGACATATATATCATAGATATAGGTATGAAATATAAACATAACAGATATAATAGAGATGGGTATAAAAAGAGACGTAATAGATATAATAGATATAGGTGGAAAATATAGATATAGTAGATATAATAGATATAGGTATAAAATATAGACAGAGTTGATATAATAGATATAGGTGTAAAATATAGACATAATAGATATAATAGATATAGGTATAAAATATAGGCCGAGTAGATATAATAGATATAGGTATAAAATATGGACATAATAGATAAGAGATATAGGTATAAAATATAGATATAACTGGTATAAAATGCAGGAATGAAATATAGACACAATCGATATAGGTACGAAATATACACATAATAGATATATAGATATGTGTATAAGATATAGACATAATATATATAATAGATATAGGTATAAAATATAGATATGATAGGTATAATAGATATAGGTCTAAAATACAGACATAATAGATATAATAGATATATGAATAAAATGCAGATATAATTGAAATACATATAAATATAGACAAAATAGATGTAAGAGATATAGGAATAAAATATAGACATAATAGATAATAAATATAGGTATAAATTATAGACATTGTAGATATAATAGATATAGTTTTAAAATAGATATATAGATATAATAGATATAGGTATAAAATATAGACATAATAGATATAATAGAGGTATATAATATAGGGATTACATATATAGGTATAAAATATAGACATAATTGATATAATAGATATAATGTATAGAGGTATAAAATATAGACATAATAGATATTGTAGAGGTATAAATTATAGACATAATAGATATAATAGGTATAGGTATGAAATATAGACATAATAGATATAATAGATATATTTATAAGATATAGACATAATAAGTACAATTGATATAGGTATAAAATATGGACATAATAGATATAATAGATACAGATATAAATATAGACATAATATAAGGTATAAAATATAGACATATTAGATATAACAATTATAGTAATAAAATATAGACATAATAGATATTATAGATATAGGTATAAAGTATAGACACAAATAGATATAATAGTTATAGGTATAAAATACACACATAATAGATATAGATATAAAATATAGACATAATAGATTTAAAAGATATAGGTATAAATATAAACAAAACAGATATAACAGACATAGGTATAAAATGTAGACATAATAGATAAAATATATATGGGTATAAAATATAGACATAATAGATATAGGTATAAAATATAGACAAATTGATATAGGTATAAAATATAGACATAGATATCATAGATATAAGTATAAAATATAAACATAATAGATATAATAGAGATGGGTATAAAATATAGACGTAATAGATATAATAGATATAGGTGTAAATATAGACATAGTAGATATATGATATAGGTATGAAATATAGACATAATGGATATAATAGATGTAGGTATAAAATATAGACATAATAATATAATAGATATAGGAATAAAATATAGACATAATACATATAATAGATAAAGGTAAAATATACACATAATAGATATAATAAATATGGGTGTAAAATATAGACATAAGAGATACAAGAGATATAGGCATAAAATTAGACATAATAGATATATCGATATAGGTATAAAATATAGACATAATAGATATATGTATTAAATATAGACATAATAGATATAATAGAAATAGGTATAAAATATAGACATAATAGATATAATAGAGTGGGTATCAAATATACACATAATAATAATAGATATAGGAATAACAATTTAGACATAATATAAATAGGTACAAGTATACACATAATGTTATAATAGACATAGGTATGAAAATAGACATAACATATAAAGGTATAGCTTTAAACATAAAGACATAATAGATATAGGTATTTAGGATATAGACTAATAGATATAATAGATATAGGTTAAAACTATAGACATTAATAGATATCGATATAGGTAATAAAATATAGACATAATAGATATAGGTATTAAATATAGACATAATATAATAGAAATAGGTATAAATACAGACATAATAGATTGATGTCGGTATCAAATACACATAATTAATAATAGATATAGGTATAAAATATTGACATAATAGATATAGGTACAAAGTATAGACATAATGGTTATAATAGATATAGGTATGAAATAGACATAATACATATATAGATATAAATATTAAATATAAACATAATAGTTATAATCGATATAGGTATAAAATATAGACATAATCCATATAGGTATAAAGTATAGACATAAAAGACATAATAGATACCGGTATAAAATATAGACATAATACATACAAAGATATAGGTACAAATATAGAGATAACAGATGCAATAGATATAGGTATAAAATATACACACAATAGATATAATAGATATAGGTATGAAATATAGACATAAGATATGAAATATATATTATATAGACATAATAGATATAGGTATAAAATGTAGACAAAATAGATATAGGTATAAATATCGACATAGATATAATAGATATAGGAATGAAATATAAACATAATAGATATAATAGATATAGGTATAAAATATAGACATTATAGATATAGGTATAAATTAGACATAATAGATATAAAAGATACAGTTATCAAATATAGACATAATAATTATAATAGATATAGGTACAAAATGTAGACATAATATATATAATATAAACATAAGAGAGGAAATAGAGATGGGTATAAAATGTAGACGTAATAGATATAATAGATAAATGTGTAAAATATAGACATATTAGATATAATAGATATAGGTATAAAATATAGACATAATGGATATAATAGATATAGGGGTAAAATATAGACATAATAGATATAATAGACAGACGTATAAAATACAGACATAATAGATATAATAGATATAAGTATACATATAAACACAGTAGATACGTATAAACACACACAAAATAGATATAACAGATATAGGTATAAAATATAGACATAATAGATATATATATAGGTATAAAATATAGACGTAATAGATATAATAGATATAGGGATAAAATATATAATGGATATAAAGATATAGACATAATAGATATATTAGATGAAGGTATAAAATAGAGACATAATAGATATATAGATAGAGGTATAAAATATAGACATATAAGATATAATAGAGGTATAAAATATAGACATAATAGATATAATCAATAGAGTTATAAAATATACCCATAATGATATAATAGATATAGGTATGAAATATAGACATAGTAGATATAGGTATAAAATATAGACATAAGAGATATAGGTATAAAATATGACATAGAGATTCAATAGATATAATTATAAATAAAGACATAATAGATATAATAGAAACAGACATAATAGAATGATAGATAATGGAATCAAATATAGAAATATAGATATAACAGATATAGTTAAAGTATAGATATAATAGATATAATAGATATAGGTATAAAATATAGATATAATGATATAGATATAGGTTAAATATACAACAGATTGATGTAATCTAGGTGTAAAATACAGACTAATAGATATAGATCTAATATAGACATAATATATTATCTTAATTGTCGTCGTAATAGTATAAAATATAGACATAATATATAGATATAGGTAAAATATAACAGATTAGATATAATAGATATAGGTGTAAAATACAGACATAATAGATTAGATATAAATATAGACATAATATATAGTCTAGATATAAAATATACATATATAGTTATAAAATATAAACATAATAGATATAATAGATATAGGTGTAAAATATAGACATAATATAGTTATAATATAGACTTACAGTTATAATAGTATAGATATAAATATATACATAGATATAGTATAATATTTTGACATAATAATATAATAGATATAGGTATAAAATATAGACATAATATAATAGATATAGGTATAAAATATACACATATAATATAATATAATAGTATAAAATATAGACATAATGATAGAATAGATATAGTATAAAATATACATAATAGATGTTATAGATATAGGTATAAATATAAACATAATAGATATAGGTATAAATAGACATAAAGATATAATAGATATAGGTATAAAATATCACAGAATAGATATAGATGTAATATAGATATACATATAGATATAAAATATAGACATAGAGTTATAATAGATATAGGTATAAATATAGACATAATAGATATAGGTATAATATTGACATAATAGATATATAGATATAGGTATAAAATATAGACATATAGATATAATAGATATAGATATAAAATATAGACATAATAGATATAATAGATATAGGTATAAAATATGACATAATAGATACGATATATTAGGTATAAATATAGACATAATAGATATGATAGATATAGGTATAAAATATAAACATAATAGATATAATATATAGGTATAAATATAGAGATCTAGATATAATAGATTATAGGTATAAACATACACATAATAAATATAATAGATACAGGTATAAAATATAGATATAATGATATAATAGAGGTAAAATATAGACATAATAGATATAATTGATAGAGTTATAAAATATACACATAATAGATATATGAGGGATAAATATAGACTATACATATAATAGATATAAGTATAAAATAGATATAATGAATATAATGGATATGGGTATCAAATATACTATAATATATATACGTATAAATATAGATATAGTGGATATAATAATATAGGTATACAATATAGACATAATAGATATAATAGATATAGTTATAAAATACAGACGTAAGATATTATAGGTTAGGTATAAAATATAACATAAAGATATAATAGACATGGGTGTAAAATATAGACAATAGATATAATAGATATAGGAATAAAATTAGACATAATTGAAATAGGTATAAAATATAGACAAAATTGATATTAAAGTATAGGTATAAATATAGACATAATAGATATAATCAATATAGGTATAAATATAGACATAATAGATATAATAGATATAGGTAAAAAATATAGACATAATAGATATAGGTATAAAATATAGATTTAATAGATATAGGTATAAAATTGACACATAATAGATATAGATTAGTTATAAAATTTAGACGTAATAGCATTATAGATAAAGGAATAAAATATATAATATATAGATAGATATGGGTATAAAATAGACAAAATAGATATAATAGATAAAGGTATGAAATACAGACTTAATAGATATAATAGATATAGGTATAAAATATAGACATAATAGATCTTATTTATATAGGCATAAAATATAGACATAATAGATATCATAGATATAGGTATAAAATAAGACAAATAGATATAATAGATATAGTATAAAATAGAGGAATAATAGATATAATAGATATAGGTACAAAACATAGTTATAATAGATATAATAGACACAGGTATAAAATATGGATATAATAGACATAGGTATAAAATATAGATATAATAGATATAATAGATAGACATAATAGATATAGATATAGGTATAAAATATAGATATAATAGATATAATGGATATGGTATCAAATACATGTAATAGATATAGGTATAAATTATAGATATAGTGGATATAATAGATATAAGTATAAAATATAGACATAATAGATATAATAGATATAGGTATAAAATATAGACATAATAGATATATAGATAAGGATATAAAATATAGACATAATAGATATAATAGATATCGGTATAAAATTTAGACATAAAAGATATAATAGATAGGGGTATGAAATATAGATATAATAGATAAAGGTATAAAATGTCGATATAATAGATATAATAGATACACGTATAAAATATTAAATAGATATAGGTATAAAAGATAGATATAATCGATAAAATAGATTTATGTATGAAATATAGTTATAATAGATATAATAATAAAATATAAATATAATAGATATAATAGATAAAGGTATAAAACATAGATATAATAGATATCGGTATAAAATATAGTTTAATAGATATAGGTATAAAATAGATATAATAGTTATAATAGATATAGTTATAAAATATAGACATAATAGATATAATCGATATAGGTATCAAATATAGACATAATATATGTAATAGATATAGGTATACAATGGACACATAATGGATTATTAGATATAGGTATAAAATATAGAGATAATAGATGTAATATATAGGTATAAAATATAGGCATAATAGATATAATAGATGTCGGTATAAAATATAGATATGATATATCCTATAAAAATAGACATAATAGATATAATAGATATAGATATAAAGTGTAGACATACTAGACATAGGTATAAAATATAGATTTATAGATATATAGATATAGGTAAAAATATTGCCATAATAGATATAGATATAGGTTAAAATAGACATAATAGATATTTGTATAAAATATATACATAATAGATATAGGTATAGTATTTAGACATAATAGATATAAGATATAGGTATAAAATATAGACATAATAGATATAGATATAGGTATAAAATATAGACATAGTAGACATAGGTATAAAATATAGACAGAAATATAATAGATATACGTATAAAATATACACAGAATAGATATAATAGATATAGGTGTAAAATATAGACATAATAGATATAGGTATAAAATAAGACATATATATTTAATGGTAGAGATATAAAATATAGAAACTATATATAGTTATAAATATAGACATAATAGATATAATAGATATAGGTGTAAATATAGACATAATATATAGTAATAAATTATATACATAATAGTTAATAGATATAGGTATAAAATAGACATAATAGATATATGTATAATATTATACATAAAAGATATAATAGATATAGGTATAAAATGTAGACATAAAGATATAATAGATATAGGAATAAAATATACCCATAATAGATATAATGGATATAGGTACAGAATAGAGACATAATAGATATAGGTATAAAATAGAGACATAATAGATATATATATAGTTTAATATATAGACGTAATTGATATTAAAGATATAGGTATAAAATATAAACATAGATATAATAGATATGGGTATAAAATAGAGACATAATGGATATAATAGATATAGGTATGAAATACAGACATAATAGATGTAATATATAGGTATAAAATATAGACATAATATATATGATACATATAGGTATAACATAGACATAATAGATATGATATATAGGTATAAATTATACACATAATAGATATAATAGATATAGGTATAAAATACAGACATAAGATATAATCGATATAGGTATAAATATAGACATAAGAGGTATAGGTATAAAATATAAACATAATAGATATAATAGATATAGGTAAAAATATAGACATAAGTGATATAATAGATATAGGTATAAAATATAGACGTAATAAATATAATCGATACAGGTATAAATATAGACATAATTGATATTGGTATAAAAGTATACACATAATGATATAGACATAATAGATATGATATAGGTATAAAATATAGACATAATTGATGTAATATATATAGGTATAAAATATAGACATTTGGCTCAAGCCTGTAATCCAGCACTTTGGGATGCCGAGACGGGCGAATCACGATGTCAAGAGATCGAGACCATCCTGGCTAACACGGGTGAAACCCCTTCTCTACTAAAAATACAAAAAACTAGCCGGGCGAGATGGCCGGCGCCTGTAGTACCAGCTACTCGGGAGGCTGAGTCAGGAGAAATGGCGTCAACCCGGGAGGCGGAGCTTACAGTGAGCTGAGATCTGGCCACTGCACTCCAGTCCGGGCGACAGAGCGAGACTCCGCCTCAAAAAACAAACAAACAAAAAAAATAGACATAATAGATATAATAGATATAGGTATAAAATATAGACATTATAGATATAATAGGTACAGGCACAAAATATAGATATAATAGATATAGGTATAAAATATAGATATAATAGACATAATAGATATATATGTATAAAAACTAGATATAATAGATACAGGTATAAAATATAGACAATAGATATAATAGGTATAGATATAAAATATAGATTTAATAGATATAATTATAAAATATAAATATAATAGGTATAATTAGATATAGGTAAAAAATATAGATAAAATGGATATAGGTATAAAATATGGTTATAATAGATATAGGTATAAAATATAGATATAATAGATATAATAGATATAGGCATAAAACATAGACATAATAGGTATGATAAACATATGTATAAAATATAGATATAATAGATATAATGGATATAGGTATCACATAGAGATATAATATGATATAGGTATAAAACATAGATATACTGGATATAATAGATATAGGTTTCAAATATAGCCATAATAGATATAATAGATATAGGTATAAAATATAGACACAATAGATATAGGTATAAAATACACACATAATAGATATAATAAATATAGGTATGAAATACAGACATAATAGATATTATAGATATAGGTATTAAAATACAGACAAAATAGATGTAATAGACATAGGTACAAAATATAGACATGATAGATATAAGAGATATCGATATCAAATATAGACATAAAAGATATAATAGATATGGGTATAAAATATAGATATAATAGATATAGGTATAAAATATCGATATGATAGATATAATAGATATACGTATAAAATATAGTTATAATAGATATAGGTATAAAATATAGATATAATAGATATAATAGATATAGGTATAAAATGTAGACATAATAGATATAATAGATATACTTATCAAATATAGACATAAAGATATAATAGATATAGGTATACAATACAGACATAATAGATATAATAGATATAGGTATAAAATATAGACATAATAGATACAATAGATATAGGTATAAAATATAGACATAATAGATATAATAGATACAGGTACAAAATATAGATATAATACATATAGGTATAAAATATAGATATAATAGATATAATAGATAGATGTATAAAAAAAGATATAATGGAAACAGGTATAAAATATAGACAATAGATATAATAGATATATGTATAAAATATAGATATAATAGATATAATGGAATAGGTATCAAATATAGATATAACATATATAGGTATAAAATATAGATATAGTGGATATAATGAATACAGGCATAAAAAATAGACATAATAGATATAATAGATATAGGTATAAAATATAGATAAAATAGATATACGTGTAAAATATAGATATAATAGATATAACATATAGGTATAAAATATACATATAATAAATATAGGTATAAAATATAGATATAAGAGTTATAATAGATATAGCTATAAAATATAAATATAATAGATACAGTATAAAATATAAATATAACAGATACAATAGATATAGATATAAATATAGATAAAGTAGTTATGCTATAAATATAGACATAATAGGTTATAATAGATATAGGTATATAATGTAGGACATAATAGATATAATATATATAGCTATAAAATATAGACATAATAGATATAATAGATATAGGAATAAAATATAGACATAATACATACAGTTATAAAATACAGATATAATAGATATAATAGATATACGTATAAAATATAGATATAATAGGTATAGTATAAAATATAGATATAATAGATATAATAGATACAGGAATAAAATATAGATATAATAGATTATAATTATAAAAAATAAAAATAATTGATATAATAGATATAGGTATAAAATAGAGATACAATAGATATAGTTATAAAATATAGTTATAATAGATATAGGTGTAAATATAAATATAATAGTTATAATAGATATAGGTATAAAATATACACATAATAGATATAATAAATATAGGTATTAAATATAGACTAATAGATAAACAGATATAGGTATACAATATAGACATAATAGATATAATAGACAGTTATAAAATGTAAACATCATAGATAGATATAAGTCTAAAATATAGACATAATAGATATCGGAATAAAAGGTACACATAATAGATATATTAGATACAGTTATAAAGTATAGACATAATAGATATAATAGATATAGGTATAAAAAGAGACATAATAGATATAGGTATAAAATACAGACATAATAGATATAGGTATAAAATATAGACATAATAGATATAATATATATAGGTATAAAATATAGCCATAATAGATATAACAGATATAGGAATAAAAAATAGACATAATAGATATACGTATAAAATACAGACATAATGGATATAATAGATATAGGTATAAAATATAGACATAATAGATATAGGTATACAATATAGATATAATAGATATAATAGATATAGGTATAAAATATAGACATAATAGATATAATAGATATAGGTATAAAATATAGACATGATAGATATAGTTATAAAATATAGACCTAAAAGATATAGGTATAATGTTTAGACAAAATAGATATAATAAATATAGGTATACAATATAGACATAATAGATATAATAAAAATAGGTATAAAATATAGACATAATAGATATAGGTATGAAATATAGACGTAAAGATATAATAGATATACGTATAAAATATACGTTATAAAATACGTATAAAATATACGTTATAAAATATAGATATAATAAATATAATAGATATAGGTATAAAATATAGATACAATAGTTATAATAGATAAATGTATAAAATATACACATATTACATATAATAGATATAGGTATCAAATATAAACATAATAGATATCATAGATATGCGTATAAAATATAGACATAATAGATATAATAGCGGTATAAAATACAGACATAATAGATATAACAAATATTGGTACTAAATATAGACATGATAGATATGGGTATAAAATATAAACATAATAGATATAATAGATATAGGTATAAAATATAGACGTAAGAGATATAATAGATATAGGTATAAAATATAGACCTAATACATATAATACATACAGGTATAAAATATAGGCATAATACATATAGGTATAAAGTATAGACATAATAGATATAGTAGATATAGGTATAAAATATAGACATAAAACATACAATAGATATAGGTATAAAATATAGACATAATAGATATAATAGATAAAGGTATAAAATACAGACATAATAGCTATAACAAATGTAGGTATAAAAGAGAGACATAATAGATTTGATGGATATTGGTATAAAATATAGACATAATAGATATAATAGATATAGGCATAAAATATAGACATAATAGATATAATAAAGTTATAAAATGTAGACATAATAGATATAATGCATATAGGTATAACATGTAGATATAATAGATATAGATAAATATATAGATATAATAGATATAATATATGTCGGTGTAAAATATAGATATAACACATATAGGTATAAAATATAAACATAATAGATATAGTAGATATAGGTGTAAAATATAGACGTAATATATATGTATAAAATTTAGTCTTAAATGATATAATAGATATACATATAAATTATAGACATAATAATTATAATAGATGGAGATATAAAATATAGATAGTGTATATAAAACATTTAGGTATTAAATATAGACATAATAAATATAATAGATATAATAATAAAATAGAGACATGATAGATATAATAGATATAGGTATAAATATAGACATAAGAGATATAATAGATATACGTATAAAATATAGACATGATAAATATAATAGATATACATATAAAATATAGACAAAATAGATATAGGTGCACAATAAAGACATAATAGATATAATAGATTTAGGTATAAAATATACACATAATAGATATAATAGATATAGGTATAAATATAGACATAAAAGAGATAATAGATATAGGTATAAAATATAGACGTAATAGATATATAGATATATTTATAAAATATAGACATAATAGATATAATAGATATAGGTAAAAAATATAGACATAGAAGATATGATAGATATAAGTATAAATGTAGACATAATAGATACAATAGATACAGGTATAACATATAGACATAATAGGTATAATGGATACACGTATAAAATATAGACATAATAGATATAATATATATGGGTATAAAATATAGACATAATAGATATAATAGATATACACATAAAACATTGACATAGTAGGTATAATACATATAAGTATAAGTATGGATATAATAGATATAAGAGAGGTATAAATTGAGACATAATAGAAATAATAGACATAGGTATAAAACATAGACATAATAGGTATGAGTATAAATATAGACATAATAAATATAATAGATATTGGTATAAAATACAGATATAATAGGTATAAGAGATATAGGTATGAAATATTGACATCATAGATATAATAGATATAGGTATAAAAAATAGACGTAATAGATATAGGTATAAAATACAGACATAATGAATATAGGTATAAAATACAGACATAATAGATATACCTACAAAATATAGACATAACAGTTATAATAGATATAGCGATGAAATATAGACGTAATAGATATAATAGAGATAGGTATAAAATATAGCCATAATAGATATAATAGATATAGGTATAAAATATAGACATAATAGTTATAGGTATAAAATATAGACATAATAGATATAATAGATATAGGTATGAAATACAGACATAATATATATTATAGATATATGTATAAAATATAGACAAAATAGATGTAATGGAGACAGGTATAAAATATAGACATAATAGACATAGTAGATATCGGTTATAAAATATACACATAAAAGATATAATAGATAGGGGTATAAAATATAGATATAATAGATACAGGTATAATATATGGATATAATACATAAAGGTATAAAATACAGATATAATATTTATAATTATGAAATATAAATATAATAGATATAATAGATAAGGTATATAATATAGACATAAAAGTTATAAATGATATAGGTATCATATATAGACATAATAGAAATAATAGATATAGATATACAATACAGACTAATAGATATAATAGATATAGGTAGAGAAAATAAAGACATAATAGATATCATAGATATCGGTATAAAATAGAGACATAATTGATATAATAGATATAGGTATAAATATAGACATAATAGATATATGTATGAAATATAGACATAATAGATATAATAGATATAGGTATAAAATACAGACATAATAGATATAGATATAGGTATAAACTGTAGACATAATAGATGTAGGTATGAAATATAAACATAATAGAAAAAATAGATACAGGTATTAAATATAGACATAATAGATATAACAAATATAGTTATAAAATATGGACATAATAGATATAGATATAGGTATAAACCACAGACATAATAGATATAGGTTGTAAAATATAGACATAATATCTATAATAGATATAGGTATAAAATATACATATAAATAAATATAGGTATAAAATATAGACATAATAGGTATAATAGATACGTATATAAATATAAATGTGATAGATATAGGTATTAAAATATAGATATAATAGCTATAGGTATAAAATACTGACAAAATAGATATAATAGATAAAGGTATAAAATATAGACATATAGATTTTAATATATATAGTTATAAAATATAGACATAAGAGATATAATAGATATAGGTAGAGAATATAGACATAATAGATATAATACATATAGTTATAAAAGACAGACGTAATAGATATAACAGATATCGGTATAAAAGATACACATAATAGATATAAGAGATACAGGTTATAAAATATAGACATAATAGATGTAATAGATATAAGTATACAATACAGACATAATAGGTATATTAAATGTAGGCATAACATACAGACATATGAGATATAATAGATATAGGTATAAATATAGACATAATAGGTACAATAAATATAGGTATAAAAGGAGACATAATAGAAATAATAGATATAGGCGTAAGATATAGATACAATAGATTCAGGTATAAAGTATAAATATAATAGATACGATAGATACAAGTATAAAATATAGATATAATAGATATAATGGATATAGGTATAAAATGTAGATATAATAGATATAGATAAACATATAGATATAATAGATAGATATAGGAGTAAAATATAGATATAATTGATATAGGTATAAAATATAAACATAATAGATATAGTACATATAGGTTGTAAAATATAGACATGTTATATAGGTATAAAATTTAGTCATAATTGATAAATAGATATAGATATAAAATATAGACATAATAGTTATACTAGATGGAGATATAAAATATAGACACAGTAGATATAATACATTTAGGTATTAATATAGACATAATAAATATAATAGATATATTAATAAACTAGAGACATAATAGATAGAATCGATATAGGTATAATATATAGACATAAGAGATATAATAGATATACGTATAAAATATAGACATAATAGATATAATAGATGTAGGTATGAAATATAGACATAATATATATAATAGATATAGGTATAAATTATAGAAATAATAAGGGGAACATCACACACTGGGGTCTATCATGGGGAGGGGGGAGGAGGGAGGGATTGCATTGGGGAGTTATACATGATATAAATGATGAATTGATGGGTGCTGACGAGTTGATGGGTGCAGCACACCAACATGGCATAAGTATACATATGTAACAAACCTGCACGTTATGCACATGTACCCTAGAACTTAAAGTATAATAAAAAAATAAAAATAAAAAAAAAAAATAAAATATAGACATAATAGATATAATAGATATAGGTATAATGTATAGATAAAATAGATATACGTGTAAAATATAGATATAATAGATATAATAGATATAGGTATAAAATATAGATACAATAAATATAGGTATAAAATATAGATATAATATTTATAATAGATATAGGCATAAAATATAGATATAACAGATAAAGTTACAAAATATAAATATAACAGAAACAATAGATATACGTATAAAATATAGATAAAATAGTTATAGGTATAAAATATAGACATAATAGGGATAATAGATATAGGTTTATAATATAGACATAATAGATATAATATATATAGGTATAAAATATAGACATAATAGATATAATATATACAGGAATAAAATATAGATATAATACATATAGGTATAAAATATAGATAATTGATATAGGTATAAAATATGGACATATTGGATATAAGAGATACATGTATAAAATATAGATATGATAGATATAGGTACAAAATATAGATTTAATAGATATAATAGATATACGTATAAAATATACATATAATAGATATAGGTATAAAATAGAGATTTAATAGATATAATATATACAGGAATAAAATATAGATATAATAGATATAATTATAAAAAATAAATATTATAGATATAATAGATACAGTTAGTAAATAGAGATACAATAGGTATAGGTATAAAATATATTTATAATAGATATAGGTGTAAAATATAGATATAATAGATATAGTTATAAAATATAGACATAATAGATATAATAGATATAGGTATTAAATATAGACATAATAGATATAATATATATAGGTATACAATATAGACATAATAGATATAATAGACAGTTATAAAATATAGACATCATAGATATAATAGATATAGGTATAAAATATAGACGTAATAGATATTGGCATAAAATATAGACATAATAGATATAATACATACAGATATAAAATATAGACATAATAGATATAATAGATATAGGTATAAAATATAGACTAAATAGATATAGGTATAAAATACAGACATAATAAATATAGGTATAAAATACAGACATAATAGATATACCTACAAAATATAGACATAACAGTTATAACACATATAGCGATGAAATATAGACGTAATAGATATAATAGATATAGGTATAAAATATAGCCATAATAGATATTATAGATATAGGTATAAAATATAGACATAATAGATATAGGTATAAAATATAGACATGATAGATATAATAGATATAGGTATGAAATAGAGACATAATAGATATTATAGATATATGGATAAAATATAGACAAAATAGATGTAATGACACAGGTTTAAAATATAGACATAATAGATATAATAGATATCGGTATAAAATGTAGACATTAAAGATATAATAGATAGGGGTATAAAATATAGATATAATAGATATAGGTATAAAATATGGATATAATAGATAAAGGTATAAAATATAGATATCATAGATATAATTATGAAATATAAATATAATAGATATAATAGATAAAGGTATAAAATATAGATATAATAGATATCGATATAAAATATAGTTATAATAGATATAGGTATGAAATATAGATATAATAGATATAATAGATATAGGTATAAAATATAGACATAAAAGTTATAAAAGATATAGGTATCAAATATAGACATAATAGAAATAATAGATATAGATATATAATACAGACATGATAGATATAATAGATATAGGTATAAAATATAGACATAATAGATATAATAGATATCGGTATAAAATACAGACATAATTGATATAATAGATATAGGTATAAAACATAGACATAATAGATATACGTATAAAATATAGACATAATAGATATAATAGATGTAGGTAAAAAATATAGACATAATATATATAGGTATAAAATATAGACAAAATTGATATAGGTATAATATTAAGACATAATAGATATAATAGAGGTATAAAATGTAGACATAATAGATATAATAGATATAGGTATAAAATATAGATATAAAGATATAATAGATATACATATAAAATATACACAGAATAGATATAATAGATATAGGTGTAAAATATAGTCATAATAGATATAGATATAAAATATAGACATAATATATATAATGGATATAGATATAAAATATAGACATAATATATATTTATAAAATATAGACATAATTGTTATAATAGATATAAGTAAAAAATATAGACATAATACATATAGTTATAATATTTAGACATAATAGATATAATAGATATAGGTATAAAATATAGATATAATAGATATAGGTAAAAAATATAGTTATAATAGATGTTGGTATAAAATATAGATATAATAGATATAATAGATATAGGTATAAAATATAGACATAATAGATATAATAGATAGAGGTATAAAATATAGACATAATAGATATAATAGATATAGTTGTAAAATCTAGACATAATGGATATAATACATATAGGTATAAAATCTAGACATAATAGGTATAAAAGATATACGTATAAAACATAGACATAATAGATATACATATAGATATAAAATATAGACATAATAGATATAATAGATATATTTCTAAAATGTAGACATAATAGATATAATAGATTTAGGTATGAAATATAGACATAATAGATATAATCGATATAGGTATAAGATTATAGACAAAATAGATATAATAGATATACGTATAAAATATAGACATAACAGATATATTAGATATAGGTATAAAATATAGATAAAATATATATAACAGATATGGGTATAAAATATAGATATAATCGATATAGGTATAAAATATAGATATAAGTGTTGTAATATATATAGGTATAAAATATAGATATAATAGATATAGTTATAAAATATAAATATAACAGATACAATAGATATAGGTATAAAATATAGATAAAATAGTTGTAGGCATAAAATATAGACATAAAAGATAAAATAGATATAGGTATATAATATAGACATAATAGATATAATATATATAGGTATAAATATAGACATAATAGATATAATAGATATAGGAAGAAAATATAGATATAATATAGGTATAAAATATAGATATAATAGATATAATTATAAAAAATATAAATATAATAGATATAATTCATATAGGTAAAAAAACATAGATATAATGTATAAAGGTTTAAAATATGGTTATAATAGATATAGGTATAAATATAGATATAATAGATATAATCGATATAGATATAAAATATAGACATAATAGCTATAACAGATACAGTTATAAAATATAGACATAATACTTATAATAGATATAGGTATAAAACATAGACATAATAGATACAGGTACAATATTTAGACATAATAGATATAATAGATATACGTATAAAATATAGACATAATAGATATAATATATATAGTTATAATATATAGACGTAATAGGTATTATAGATATAGGCATAAAATAGAAACATAATAGATATAATAGATATGGGTCTAAAATATAGACATAATAGATATAATAGATATAGGTATAAAATATAGACATAATAGCTATAATAGATATAGGTATAAAACATAGACATAATAGATATAGTTGATACAGGTATAAAATATAGATATAATTGATACAGGTATAAATTATAGATATTATAGATATAGTAGATGTACGTATAAAAAATAGATATATTCGATAGAGGTAAAAATATAGACAATAGATAGATATAGGTATAAAACATAGATATGATAGATATAATTATAATATGTAAATATAATAGATATAATAGATAAAGATATGAAATATAGATATAATAGATATAGGTATAAAATATAGACATAATAGATATCATAGATACAGGTATACAATATAAACATAATAGATATAATAGATATAGGTGCAAATTATGGACATAGTAGATATAATAGATATAGGTATAAAATATAGACATAATAGATATAATAGATACAGGTATAAAATAGAGATATAATAGATATAATAGATATAGGTATAAAATGTGGACATAATAGATATAATAGATATAGTTATAAAATATAGATATAATGCATATAACAGATATAGGTATAAAATATAGATATAATTGATATAATTATAAAATATAAACATAATAGATATAATAGATATATATATAAAATATAGATATAATAGATATAGGTATAATATATAGTTATAAGAGACATAGGTATAAAATACAGACAGAATAGGTATAATATATATAGGTATAAAATACAGACATAATAGATATAATAGATATAGGTATAAAAATATAGACATAATAGATATAGGAGTAAAATATAGACATAATAGATATAATAGATAAAGGTATGAAATATAGATATAATAGATAAAGGTATAAAATATAGATATAATAGATATAATACATGTACATATAAATATAGACATAATTGATATAGGCATAAAATATAGATATAATAGATATAATAGATATAAGTATAAAATATAGATATAATAGACATAATTATAAAATATATATATAATTGATATAATAGATACATGTATGAAATATAGATATAAGAAATATAGGTATAAAATATAGTTATAATAGATATAGGTATGAAATATAGATATAATAGATATAATAGAGGTATAAAATATTGACATAATAGATATAATAGATATAGTTATGAAATGTAGATATAATGGATATAATAGATATAGGTATAGCATATAGACATAATAGATATAATAGATATAGGTATAAAATACCGACATAATAGATATAATAGATATAGGTACATAATATATACATAACAGATATAGGTATAAAATAGAGTCATAATAGATAAAAAATATATAGGTATAAAATATAAACATAAGAGGTATAGGTCTACATATAGACATAATGCATGTAATAAATATGGGTATAAAATAGAGACATAATAGATATAGGTATAAATATAGACATAATACTTATAATAGGTATGGCTATAAAATATAGACATAAAGATATAATAGATGTACGTATAAGAATGCTTGTGATTTAGAGATATAATAGATATAGGTATAAAATATAGATATAAAATACATAATAGATATAGGTATAAAATATAGATATAATAGATATCTGTAAAAAATATAGTTATAATAGATATAGGTATAAAATATAGATATAATAGACATAATAGATATAGGTATAAAATATAGACAGAATAGATATAATAGATATAGGTATGAAATATAGACATAATAGATATAATAGACACACGTATAAAATAAAGACATCATAGCTATAATATATATAGGTATAAAATGAAGACATAATAGATATAATAGATATAGGAAAAATATAGACATAATAGATATAGGTATAAAGTATAGACATAATAGATATAATAGATATCGGTATAAAATATAGACATAATACATACAAAAGATATAGGTATAAAATATAGACATAATACATATAATAGATATAGGTATAAAATATAGACATAAGAGATAAGATATATATAGTTATAAAATATAGACATAATAGATATGATAGATGTAGGTATAAAATATAGACATAATAGATATAATAGATATAATAGATAAAGGTATAAAATATACACATAATAGACACAATAGATATAGGTATAAAATATAGACAGAATATATATAATAGATACACTTACAAAATATAGATATAATAGATATAGGTATGAAATATAGATATAATAGATATAATAGATATATATGTATAAAAAATAGATATAATAGATACAGCTATAAAATATGGACAATAGATATAATAGATATAGATATAAAATATAGATATAATAGATATAATTATAAAATATAAATATAATAGATATAATAGATATAGTTAAAAAATATAGATGTAATGTATATAGGTATAAAGTATGGTTAGATATAGTTATAAAATATATATATAATAGATATAATAGATATAGGCATAAAATATAGACATAATAGGTATGATAGATATATGTATAAAATATTGATATAATAGATATAATGGATATAGGTATCAAATATAGATATAATATATTGGTAAAAAATATAGATATAGTGGATATAATAGATATAGGCATACAATATAAACATAATAGATATAATAGATACAATTATAAAATATAGAAATAATAAATATAATATATAAAGATATAAAATATAGACATAATAGATATAGGTATAAAGTACAGACCCAATAGATATAATAGATATAGTTATAAAATATTGACAAAAGAGGTATAGATATAGGTATAAAATACAGACATAATAGATATAATGCATATAGTTATAAAATATATACATAATAGATATGGGTATAAAATATAAACAAAATAGATATGATAGATATAGGTATAAAATATAAACGTAAGAGATATAATAGATATAGGTATAAAATATAGACATAATAAATATCATAGATACAGGTATAAAATATAGACATAATAGATATAGGTATAATGTATAGACATAATAGATATAATAGATATAGGTATAAATTATAGACATAATACATTGAATAGATATAGGTATACAATATACACATAATAGATATAATAGATATAGGTATAAAATATAGACACAATAGATATAAGAAATATAGGTATAAAGAGACATATTAGATTTGATAGATATAGGTATAAAATATAGACATAATAGATATAGTTATAAAATAAAGATATAATAGATATAATTATAAAGTATAAATCTAATAGATATAATAGATATAGGTATTAAATATAGATATAAGAACCATAGTTATAAAATATAGTTATAATAGATATAGGTGTAAAATATAGACATGATATAATAGATATAGGTATAAAATATAGACATAATAGATATAATAGATATAGGTATACAATATAGACATAATAGATATAGGTACAAAATATAGACATAAGAGATATAATCGATATAGGTAAAAAATATAGACAGAATAGATATAATAGATAAAGGTATAAAATATAGACATAATAGATATAATAGATATAGGTATAACATATAGACATAATAGATATAGGTATAAAATATAGACATATTGGATATAATAGATATTGGTATTAAATACTGACATAATAGATATAGGTATAAAATATAGACACAATAGATACAGGTATAAAATATAGACATAATAGATAGGTATAAAATATAGACATAATAGATATAATAAATATAGGTATAAAATATAGACGTAATAGACATAGGTATAAAATATAGCCATAATAGATATAATATATGTAGGTATAAAATATAGACATAATAGACATAATAGATATAGGTATAAATATAGACATAATAGATATAATAAATATAGGTATAAAATATAGGCACAATAGATATAATAGACAGAGGTATAAAATAGAGACATAATAGATATAATTTATACAGTTATAAAATATAGACATAAGAGATTTAATAGATAGAGGGATAAAATATAGACATAACAGATATAATAGATATAGGTATAAAATACAGACATAAAAGATATAATAGATATAGTTATAAAATATAGACATAATAGATATAGGTATAAATATAGACATAATAGATATAATAGATATAGGTATTAAATATAGACATAATAGATATAATAGATATTGGTATGAAATATACACATAGTAGATATAATAGATATAGGTATAAAATATAGACATAATAGGTATAATTGATATAGGTATAAAATATAGACATACTAGATATAATAGATATAGGTATAAAATATAGACATAATAGATATAGGTAAGAAATATAGACATAATAGATATAATAGATATAGGTGTAAAATATAGACATAATTGATATAGGTATAAAATATAGACCGAATAGATACAACAGATATAGTTATACAATATAGAGATACAGTTATAGCATATACAGGTATAAATATAGACATAATAGGTATAGGTGTAAAATACTGACATTAAAGGTATAATAGATACAGGTGTAAAATATAGACATAAAAGACATAATAGATATAGGTTTAAAATTTAGACATAATAGAGATAGGTATAATATATAGATATAATAGATACAGGTATAAAATATAGACATAATATATATGATAGATATAGGTATAAAATATAGACATAATAGATATAATAGATACAGGTAAAAAATATAGACAGAATAGATATAATAGACATAGGTATAAATATAGACAAAATAGATATAATAGATACAGGTGTAAAATATAGATGAAAGAGATATAGGTATAAAATATAGACATAATAGATATAATAGAAAAGCGTATAAAATATAAATTAAATAAATATAGTTATAAAATATAGATATAATAGATATAATAGATATAGGTATAAAACATAGATATAATAGATATTATTATAAAATATAAATATAATAGATATGATAGATATAGTATAAAATAAAGACATAATAGATGTTATTGATATAGTTATAAAATATAGACATAATAGATATAGTAAATATAGGTATAAAATATAGACATAATAGATGTAGGTATAATATTTTGACATAATAGATATAATAGATAGAGGTATAAAATATAAACGTAATAGATATAATAGAGTTATAAAATATACACATAATAGATATTATAGATAAAGGTATAAAATACAGACAAAATGGATATAGGTATAAAATAGAGATATAATCGATATAGTAGATATAGTTATAAAATGCAGACGTAATAGATATTATAGATATAGGTATAAAATATAGACATAATAGACATGATAGATATAGGTATAAATTATAGACATAATAGATATGATAGATATAGGTATAAAATATAGACATAATAGATATTATAGATATACATATAAAATATAGACATAATAGATATAATATACATAGGTATAAAATATAGACATAATAGATATAGAAATAAAATATAGACATAATAGATATAATATATATAGGTATAAATTATAGACATAATCTATATAGGTATAAAATATAGACATAATAGATATAATAGATATAGGTATAAAATATAGACATGATAGATATAATAGATAAAGATAAAAATATAGACATAATAGATATAATTGATATTGGTATATAATATAGACATAATAGATATAGGTAAGAAATATAGACATAATATATATAATAGATATAGGTATAAAATATAGATATAATAGATATAATTATAAAATATAAATATAATAGATATAATAGATATAGGTATAAAATATAGATATAATAGATATAGGTATAAAATATAGTTATAATAGATGTAGGTATAAAATATTGATATAATAGATATAACAGATATAGTTATAAAAGATAGACATAATAGATATAATAGATATAGGAATAAAATATAGACATATGAGGTATAATAGATATAGGTATAAAATACAGACATAATAGATATAATCGATATAGGTATAAAATATAGACATAAGAGATACAGGTGTAAAATATAAACATTATAGATATAATAGATATAGGTAAAAAATATAGACATAAGAGATATAATAGATATAGGTATAAAATATAGACATAATAAACATAATCGATACAGGTATAAAATATAGACATAATAGATATAGGTATAAAAATAGACATAATAGATATAATAAATATCGGCATAAAATATAGACATAATACATACAAAAGATATAGGTATAAAATATAGACATAATAGATACAATCGATATAGTATAAAATATAGACATAATAGATATAATAGATATAGGTATAAAATATAGACATAATACATATGATATATATAGGTATAAAATATAGACATAATAGATATGATAGATATAGGTATAAAATATAGACATAATAGATATAATCGATAGAGGTATAAAATACAGACATAATAGATATAATAGATACAGGTACAAAATATAGATATAATAGATATAGGTATAAAATATAGATATAATATTTATAATAGATATATATGTATAAAAGTAAATATAATAGATACAGCTATAAAATATAGACAATCCATACAATAGATATAGATATAAAATATAGATATAATAGATATAATTATAAAATATAAATATAATAGATATAATAGATATAGGTAAAAATTATTGATATAATGGATATAGGTATGAAATATGGTTATAATAGATATAGGTATAAAATATAGATATAATAGATATAGGCATAAAATATAGACATAATAGGTATGATAGATATATGTATAAAATATAGATATAATAGATATAATGGATATAGGTATCAAATATAGATATAATAGATATCGGTATAAAATATAGATATAGTGGATATAATAGATATAAGCATAAAATATAGACATAATAGATATAATAGGTATAGGCATAAAATATAGACATAAGAATTATTATAGATAAAGATATAAAATACAGACATAATAGATATAGGTATAAAGTACAGACACAATAGATATAATAGATATAGGTATAAAATATAGACGTGAGAGGTATAATAGATATAGGTATAAAATATAGACATAATATATATAATAGATATAGGTAAAAAATATAGACATAATAGATATAATAGATGTAGGTATAAAATATATACATAATAGATAAAATAGATATAGGTATAAAATATAGACATAATAGATATAATAGATATAGGTATAAAATATAGATCTAATAGATATAATAGATATAGGTATAAAATATACACATAATATATACGATAGATATATGTAAAATATAAACATAATAGATATATGTATAAAATATAATCATAATAGATATAATAAATATAGTTAGAAAATATAGACATAATAGACATAATAGATAGAGGTATAAAATTGAGACATAATAGATATAATAGACATAGGTATAAAATATAGACATAATAGATATAATAGATATAGGTATAAAATATAGACATAATAGGTATAGTTATAAAATACAGACATAATAGATAAAATAGATAAAGGTATAAAATATAGCCATAATAGTTATAATAGATACAGGTAGAAAATATAGACATAATTGATATAGGTATAAAATATAGACATAATGCATATAATAGATATAGGTATATAATATAGACATAATAGGTATCGGTATAAAATATAGACATAATCTATATAATAGATATAGGTATAAAATATAGATGTAATAGATATAATAGATATAGGTATATTATATTGACATAATAGATATAATAGATATAGGTATTAAATATAGACATAATAGATATAGGTATAACATATAGACATAATAGGTATAATAGATATAGGTATAAAATATAGACATAATAGATATAATAGATATAGGGATAACATATAGACATAATGGATATAATAGATATAGGTATAAAATATATACATAATAGATGTAATAGATATAGGTATTAAATATTGATATAATAGATATAATAAATAGAGGTATAAAATATAGAGAGAATAGATATAACAGATATAGTTATACAATATAGAGATAATAGTTATAATGGATATAGGTATAAAATCTAGACACAACAGGTATAGGTATAAAATACAGACATAATAGATATAATAGATATAGGTATAAAATATAGACATAATAGCGATAGGTATAAAATATAGATATAATAGATACAGGTATAAAATATACACATAATAGACATAATAGATATTGGTATAACATATAGACATAATAGATACAATAGATAGATGTATAGACCAATGTCTATATGTATAGACCAATAGATAGATGTATAGACCAATGGAACAGAATAGAGTCCTCAGAAATAATACCGCACATCTACAGCCATCTTTGACAAACCTGAGAGAAACAAGAAATGGGGAAATGATTCCCTATTTAATAAATGGTGCTGGGAAAATTGGCTAGCCATAAGTAGAAAGCTGAAACTGGATCCTTTCCTTACCCCTTATACGAAGATTAATTCAAGATGGATTAGAGACTTAAATGTTAGACCTAATACCCTAACAACCCTAGAAGAAAATCTAGGTAGTACCATTCAGGACATAGGCATGGGCAGGGACTTCATGTCTAAAACACCAAAAGCAACGGCAGCAAAAGCCAAAATTGACAAATGGGATCTCATTAAACTACATAGCTTTTTCACAGCAAAAGAAACTACCATCAGAGTGAACAGGCAACCTACAGAATGGGAGAAAATTTTTGCAACCTACTCATCTGACAAAGGACTAATATCCAGAATCTACAAAGAACTCAAACAAATATATGAGACAAAAACAAACAACCCCATCAAAAAGTGGGAAAGGATATGAACAGACATTTCTCAAAAGAAGATATTCATACAGCCAACAGACACATGAAAAAATGCTCATCATCACTCGCCATCAGAGAAATGCAAATCAAAACCACAATGAGATACCATCTCACACCAGTTAGAATGGCAATCATTAAGAAGTCAGGAAACAACAGGTGTTGGAGAGGATGTGGAGAAATAGGAACACTTTTACACTGTTGGTGGGATTGTAAACTAGTTCAACCATTATGGAAAACAGTATGGCAATTCCTCAAGGATCTAGAACTAGATGTACCATATGACCCAGCCATCCCACTACTGAGTATATACCCAAAGGATTATAAATTATTCTACTACAAAGACACATGCACACGTATGTTTATTGCGGCACTATTCACAATAGCAAAGACTTGGAATCAACCCAAATGTCCATCTGTGACAGACTGGATTAAGAAAATGTGGCACATGGCCGGGCGCGGTGGCTCAAGCCTGTAATCCCAGCACTTTGGGAGGCCGAGACGGGCGGATCACGAGGTCAGGAGATCGAGACCCTCCTGGCTAACACAGTGAAACCCCGTCTCTACTAAAAAAAAAATACAAAAAAAAAAAAAAAAAAAAAAAAAAAAAAAAAGAAAATGTGGCACATATACACCATAGAATACTATGCAGCCATAAAAAAGTTTGCGTCCTTTGTAGGGACATGGATGCAGCTGGAAACCATCATTCTTAGCAAACGATCACAAGAACAGAAAACCAAACACCGCATGTTCTCACTCATAGGTGGGAACTGAACAATGAGATCACTTGGACTCGGGAAGGGGAACATCACGCACTGGGGCCTATCATGGGGAGGGGGGGGGGGGGAGAAGGCAGGGATTGCATTGGGGAGTTATACATGATATAAATGATGAATTGATGGGTGCTGACGAGTTGATGGGTGCAGCACACCAACATGGCCATAAGTATACATATGTAACAAACCTGCACGGTATGCACATGTACCCTAGAACTTAAAGTATAATAAAAAAATATATATATATATATAGACATAATAGATATAATAGATATAGGTATAAAACATAGACATAATAGATATAATAGATACAGGTGTAAAATACAGATATAATAGATATAGGTATAAATATAGATATAATAGATATAATAGATAGAGGTATAAATATAGACATAAAAGATATTATAGAGGTATAAAATATAGACATATTAGATATAATTGATAGAGTTAAAAAATATATAATAATAGATATAATAGATAAAGGTATAAAATATGGACATAATAGATATAATAGATATAGGTATAAAATATAGACATAATAGATATAATAGATTAGGTATGAAATATAGACATAATACATATAGGTATAAAATATAGACATAATAGATATAATAGATATAGGTATAAAATATAGACATAATAGATATAGGTATAAAATATAGACATAAAGATATAATAAATATACGTATAAAATATGCACAGAAAGGATATAATAGATATAGGTGTAAAATGTAGACATAATATATATAGATATAAAATAAAGACAAAATATATATAATGGATATAGATATACAATATAGACATAATATATAGTTATGAAATATAGACATAATAGTTATAATAGATATAGGTATAAAATATAGACATAAGAGATATAGGTATAATATTTAGACATAATAGGTATAATAGATATAGGTATAAATATAGACAAAATAGATATAATAGATATAGGGATGAAATATAGACATAATGGATATAATAGATATAGGTATAAAATACAGACATAATAGATGTAATAGATATAGGTACTAAATATTGACATAATAGATATAATAGATTTACGTATAAAATATAGACATAATATATATAATAGATATAGGTATAAAAGGTAGACATAATACATATAATAGACATAGGTATAAAATATAGACGTAACAGATACAATAGACATACGTATAAAATATAAACATGATAGTTGTAATAGCTAAAGGCATAAACTATAGACATAATAGATATAATAGATATACGTATACAATATAGACATAAAAGATACAATAGATATAGTTATAAAATATAGACAGATATAGGTATAAAATATAGACATAATAGATATAATAGATATAGGTATGAAATATGGACATAACAGACGTAGGAACAAAATATACACATAATAGATATAATAGATATAGGTATCAAAGATAGACATACGTATAATAGATATAACATACAGACATAATAGATATAATAGATATAGGTATAAAATAGAGACATAATAGATACAATAAATACAGGTATAAAATATAGCCATAACAGATATAATAGATATAGGTATAAAATAGAGATACAATAAATATAGGTATAAAATATAGATATAATAGATATAATAGATATAGGTATAAAATATAAATATAATAGGTATAATAGATATAGGTATAAAATACAGATATAACAGAATATAGATATAACATAACAGATATAATAGATATAGGAATAAAATATAGATATAATAGATATAGGTATAAAATACAGATAGAAGAGATGTAACAGATATAGGTGTAAATATAGACATAATAAATACAGGTAAAAAATTTAGTCGAAATAGATAAAATTGATAAAGGTATAAAATATAGATATAATATATAATAGGTATAAGTATAAAAAATAAACATAATAGATATAATAGATATAGGTATAAAATGTACACATAATAGATGCAATAGATATAATTATAAAATAGGGACTTAATAGATATAATAGATATAGGTATACAACATAGACATAATAGATGTAGGTATAAAATATAGACACAATAAATATAATAGATATACGTATAAAATGTAGACATAATAGCTATAGGTTTAAAATATAGACATAATAGATATAATAGATATAGGTATGAAATACACACATAATAGATATAATAGATATAGGTATAAAATATAGACATAATAGATACAATAGAGAGAGGTAAAAAATATATATAGATATAGGTATAAATTATAGACATTATAGATACAACGTATATAGTTCTAAAATATAGACATAATAGTTATAATACATATATGTATAAAATATAGACATAATAGTTATAGGTATAAAATATAGACATAATAGTAGAATAAAGATGGATATAAAATAGACATAATAGATATAGGTATAAAATATAGACACAATAGATAAAATAGATATAGGTAGAAAATATAGACATCATAGATATAATAGATATAGGTAAAAAGTATAGACATCATAGATATAATAGACATAGGGATAAAATATAGACATAAAAGATTTAATACATATAGGTATAACATACATACAGATAGATATAATAGTATAGGTATAAAATATAAACATATAAGGTATATGATATATATAAAATATATAATAGATATAATAGATATAGGTATTAAATATAGACATAAGAGATATAATAGATACAGGTATAAAAAATGGACATAAT
>NW_022141788.1:0-40265 GCF_007565055.1 Rhinopithecus roxellana | reverse complement strand
CTATATTTTATACCTATCGCTATTATGTCTATATTTTAACCTATATCTATTATATCTATTATGTCTGTATTTTATACCTATACCTGTTGTGTCTAGATTTTATACCTATATCCATTATAACTATTATCTCTATATTGTATAACTATATCTGTTATATCTATTCTCTCGATATTTTATACCTCTATTTATTATATCTATTATATCAATATTTAATACCTATATCTCATCTATTATGTATATTTTTATACCTATATCTATTATATCCATTATGTCTATATGTTATCCCTATATCTATTATATCTATTATGTCTATATTTTATACCTATATCTATTATACCTATTATGTCTATATGTTATACCTATATCTATTATGTCTATATTTAATACCTATATCTATTATATCTATTATGTCAATATAATATACCTATATCTATATATCTATTACATCTATATTTATACCTATATCTATTATATAGATTATGTCTATATTTTATACCGATACCTATTATGTCTATATTATATACCTATATCTATTATATGCATTATGTCTATATTTTATACCTATATCAATTATGTCTATATTTTCTACCTGTATCTATTATAACTATTATGGCTATATTTTATACCTTTATCTATTTTATCTATTATGTCTGTATTTTATAACTATACCTATTATGTCTATATTTTATACCTATATCTATTATATCTATTAGTCTATATTTTATACCTATGTCTATTATATCTATTATGTCTCAATTTTATACCTCTATCTATTATGCTATTATGTCTATATTTTCTAACTATATTTATTATATCTATTATGATTATATTTTATACATATATCTATTATGTTTATATTTTACATATATCTAGTATATATTAGTGTATATTTTATACCTATATCTATTATATCTATTAGATCTATATTTTATACCTATATCTATTATATCTATTATGTCTATATTTTATACCTATATCTATTTTATCTATTATGTATATATTTTATACCTACATCTATTATATCTATTATGTCTATATTTTTTACCTATATCTATTATATATATTATGTCTATATTTTATACCTATATCTATTATACCTCTCACGTCTATATTTTATACCTATATCTATTATATCTATTGTGTCTGTACTTTATACCTATATCTATTATGTCTGTATTTTATCTTTATCTATAATAATTCTTATGTCTATATTTTATGCCTATACCTATTATATCTATTATGTCTATATTTTATGCTTATATCTATATATCCACTATATCTATATTTTATACCGATATCTATTATATCTATATTTGATACCTATATCCATTATATCTATTATATCTATATTTTATACATATACTATCATACCTATTATGTCTATATTTTATGCCTATATCTATTATATCTATATTTTATACCTATATCTATTATAACCATATTTCATACCTATATCCATTATATCAATAATTTTTACCTATATCTATTATATCTATTATATTTATATTTTATAATTATATCTATTATATCTATATTTTATATCTATATCTATTGTATGGATTGTCTATATTTTATAGCTGTATCTATTATTTTACTTTTTATACATATATATCTATTATAAATATATATCTATATTTTATACCTATATCTATTATATCTATATTTTGTACCTGTATCTATTATATCTATTATGTCTGTATTTTATACCTCTATCGATTATATCTATTATGTCTATATTTTATACCTATATCTATCATATCTATTATGTCTATATTTTATACCTATATATATCATATGTATTATGTCTATATTTTATACCTATATCTATTATATCTATTATGTCTATATTTTATACTATATCGATTGTATCTATTAGGTCTATATTTATACCTATATCTTTTGTATGTATTATGTCTATATTTTATGCCGATATTTATATATCTATTATGTCTATTTTTATAACCTATATCTATTATGTCTATATTGTATACCTGTATCGATTATGTTTATTATGTCTATATTTTATACCTATATCTATTATATCTCTTATGTCTATATTTTTTACCTATATCTATTATATCTATAATGTTTATATTTTACACCTGTATCTCTTATGTCTATATTTATACCTATATCGATTATATCTATTATGTCTGTATTTTATACCTATATCTATTATACCTCATATGTCTATATTTTATTCCTATATCTATTATATCTATTATGTCTATCTTTTATAACTATATCTGTTATATCTATTATATCAATATTTTATACCTACATCTATTATAACTATATTTTATACCTATATCTATTATATCTATATTTATACCTATATCTATTATATCTATTATATTTATATTTTATAATTTATATCTATTATATCTATATTTGTATACCTATATCTATTATATATATTATGTCTATATTTCTTACCTATATCTATTATGTCTATATTATATACCAATATCAATTATATCTATTATGTCTATATTTTTTATCTTTATCTATTATATCTATCATGTCTATATTTTATACCTATATCTATTATATCTATTATGTCTATATTTTATACCTATATAGATTATGTCTATAATTTATACCTATATATATTATATCTATTATGTCTATATTTTATTTCTATATCTATTATGTCTATATTTTATACCTATGTATATTATATCTATTATGTCTATATTTTATATGTATATCTATAATATCTATTATGTCTATATTTTATACCTATATCTATCATATCTATTATGTCTATAATTTATACCTATATCTATCATGTCTATTATGTCTATATTTTATACCTATATCTATAATATCTATTACGTCTGCATTTTATAACTATATCTACTATATCGATTATATCTCTATTTTATACCTATATCCATTTTGTCTGTATTTTATACCTTTATCTATAATATCTATTATGTGTATATTTTATAACTCTATTATATCTATTACGTTTATATTTTATACCTCTATCTATTATATCTATTATGTCAAAATATTATACCTACATCTATTATGTCTATATTTTATACCTATATTTACTATATCTATTATGTCTATATTTTATAACTATATCAATAACATCTATTATGTCTTTATTTTATACTATATCTATCATATCTATTATATTTATATTTTATAATAATATCTATTATATCTATGTTTTATACCTATATCTATTATATCTATTATATCTATATTTTATAACTATATTTATTTAATTTATATTTTATACGCTTTTCTATTATATCTATTATGTCTATATTTTATACCTATATCTCTTTCATCTATATTTTACACCTGTATCTATTATATCTATTTTGTCTATATTTTATACCTATGTCTATTATATCTATTCTGTCTATATTTTTACCTGTATCTATTATATCTATTATGTCTATATTTTATACCTATATCTATCATATATATTATGTCTATATTTTATACCTGTATCTATTATATCTATATATTATACCTATCTCTATTATGTCTAAATTTTAAACCTATATCTATTATGTCTTTTATGTCTATATTTTACACCTGTATCTATTATACCTTTAATGTCAGTATTTTACACCTATACCTATTATGTCTATATTTTATACCTGTATATGCTATAACTGTATCTCTATATTGTATAACTATATCTGTTGTATCTATTCGGTCTATATTTTATACCTATATCAATTATGTCTATATTTTACACCTATATCTATTATATCTATTATGTCTATATTTCTTACCTATATCTATTATGTCTATATTTTATACCTATATCTATTATATCTAGTATGTCTATATTTTATACCTATATCAATTATACCTATTATGTCTATATTTATACCTATATCTATTATATCTACTATGTGTATATTTCATACCAATATCTATTATATCTATTATGTCTATATTTAATACCTATATCTATTATATCTATTATGTCTATATTTATACCTATATCTATTATGTCTATATTTTATAACTATATCTATTATATCTTTTATGTCTGTATTTTATACCTATATCTATTATATCTGTTATGTCTATATTTTATCCCTCTATCTATTAAATCTCTTATGTCTATATTTTATAACTGTATAAATTATATCTATTATGTCTCTATTTTATACCTCTGTCTATTATATCTATTGTGCCTATATTTTATACCTATATTTATTATATCTATTATGTCTATATTTTATACCTATATCTATTATGTCTATTATGTCTATATTTATACCTACATATATTATATCTATTATGGCTATATTTTATACCTATGTCTATTACGTCTATATTTTATACCTATATTTATTATATCTATTATGTCTATATTTTATACCTATATCTATTATGTCTATATTTTATACCTGTATCTATTGTGTCTATATTTTATACCTATATCTATTATGTCAGTATTAATACCAATATCTATTATATCCAATATGTCTATATTTTATACCTATATCTATTATGTCTATATGTTATACCTATATCTATTATATCTATTATGTCTATATTTTATACCTTTATCTATTATATCTATTCTGTCTATATTTTTTACCTATATCGATTATATCTCTTATGTCTATATTTTGTACCTATATCTATTATGTCTATATTGTATACCTATATCTATTATATCTATTATGTCTATATTTTATACCTATATCTATTATATCATGTCTATATTTTACACCTATATCTATTATAACTATATTTTATAACTATGGTTCTTATATCTATATTTAATACCTATATCTATTATATCTATTAGATTTATACTTTATAATTATATCTATTATATCTTTATTTTATAACTATATCTATTATGTCTATATTTTATACCTATATCTATCAAATCTAATATGTCTCTTTTATACCTATATTTCTTATATCTATTGTGTCTATATTTTATACCTATATCTATTATATCTATTATGTGTATATTGTATACCTATATCTATTCAATGTATTATGTCTATAATTTATACCTATATCTATTATATCTATTATGTCTATACATTATACCTATATCTATTATGTCTATATTTTATACCTGTATCTATGATATTTATTATGTCTATATTTTATACCTATATCTATTATATCTCTTACGTTTATATTTTATACCTATATCTATCATATCTATTTTGTTTATATTTTATACCCATATCTATTATGTATATATTTTATAACTATATGCATTATATCTATTATGTCTGTATTTTATACCTATATCTATACCTCTTTTGTCAATATTTTATAACTATATCTATTATATCTATTGGGTCTGTACTTTATACCTATATCTATTATGTCTATATTTTATATCTTTATATATTATATTTATTATTTCTATATTTTATAATTGTATCTATTATATCTATTATGTTTATATTGTATGCCTATATCTATTATATCCACTATATCTATATTTTTTACCAATATATTATATCTATATTTGATACCTATATCCATTATATCTATTATATCAATATTTTATACATATATCTATCATACCTATTATGTCTATATTTTATGCCTATATCTATTATATCTATTATATATATATTTTATAACTATATCTAACCATACTTTATACCTATATACATTACATCTATATTTTTTAACTATATCTATTATATCTATTATATTTATATTTTATAATTATATCTATTATATCTATATTTTATATCTATATCTATTATATCTATTGTCCATATTTTATAGCTGTATCTATTATATCTATTTTTTATACATATATATCTATTATATCTATTATATCTATATTTCATACCTATATCTATTATATCTATATTTTGTAAGTGTATCTATTATATATATTCTGTCTATATTTTATACCTATATCTATTGTGTCTATTATGTGTATATTTTATACCTTTATCTATTATATCTATTATATCTATTATGTCTATATTTTATACCTACATCTATCATATCTATTATGTCTATATTTTATAACTATATATATCTTATCTCTTATGTCTATATTTTATACCTATATCTATTATATGTATTATGTCTATATTTTATACCTATATCTTTTGTATGTATTATGTCTATATTTTATACCGATATCTATTATATCTATTATGTCTATACTTTATACCTATATCTATTATGTCTATATTTTTCCTATATCTATTATATCTATTATGTCTTCATTTTATACCTATATATATTATAGCTATGATGTCTTTATTTTATACGTGTGTCTATTATATCTATTATGTCTATATTTCATACCTATATCTATTATATCTATTCTGTCTATATTTTATACCTATATCTATTATGTCTATTATATCTATATTTTATACCTATATCTATTATAACTATATTTTTTACAGATATCTATTATATCTATATTTTATACCTATATCTATTATGTATTTTATATCTATATTTTATACCTATATCTATTATATCTCTAAATCACAAGCATTCTTATACGTACATCTATTATATCTTTATGTCTATATTTTATAGCCATACCTATTATAAGTATTATGTCTATATTTTATACCTATATCTATTATGTCTCTATTTTATACCCATATTTATTACATGCATTATGTCTATATGTAGACCTATACCTCTTATGTTTATATTTTATACCTATATATTTTTTATCTATTATGACTCTATTTTATACCTATATCTGTTATGTATATATTATGTACCTATATCTATTATATCTATTATGTCGGTATTTTATACCTATATCTATTATATCTATTATGTCTATATGCTATACCTATATCTATTATATCCATTATATCTACATTTCATAACTATATCTATTATATCTATTATGTCAATATTTTATACCTCTATTATATCTATTATATCTATATTTCATACCTATATCTATTATAACTATATTTTATACCTATATTTCTTATATCTATATTTCATACATGTATCTATTATATCAATTATATATATATTTTATAATTATGTCTATTATATCTATATTTTATACTTATATCTATTATATCTATTATATCTATATTTATGCCTATATCAATTATGTCTATATTTTATATGTACATGTATTATATCTATTATATCTATATTTTATACCTTTATCTATTATATCTATATTTCATACCTTTATCTATTATATCTATTATGTCTATATTTTACTCCTATATCTATTATGTCTATATTTTATACCTATATCTATTATATCTATTATGTCTGTATTTTATACCTATATATATTATACCTATTCTGTCTGTATTTTATACCTATGTCTCTTATAACTATATATTATACCTATATCTATTATATCTATATTTTATATATATATCTATTATATCTATTATGTTTATATTTTATAATTATATCAATTATATCTATATTTTATACCTATATCTGTTATATGCATTATATCTATATTTTATAACTATATCTATTATATCTATTATGTCCACATTTTATACCTATATCTATTATATCTATTATATCTCTATTTATACCTGTATCTATTATATCTATTATGTCTATATTTTATACCTATATCTATTATATCTACTATGTCCATAATTTGCACCTATATCTATTATATCTATTATGTTTATATTGTATACCTGTATCTATGATATCTATTATGTCTATATTTTATACCTATATCTATTATATCTATATTTCATATCTTTATCTATTATATCTATTATATTTACATATTATAATTATATCTATCATATCTATGTTTTATACCTATATCTATCTATTGTCTATATTTTTTACCTCTATCGAATATATCTATTTTTTATACGTACATCTACTATATCTATAATATCTATAATTTATACCTGTATCAATTATATCTATATTTTATACCTGTATCAACTATATCTATTATGTCTATGTTTTATACCTATATCTATTATAGCTATTATGTCTATATTTTATACCTATATCTATTATATCTATTATGTCTATATTTTAGACCCATATCTATTATATCTATTATGTTTCTATTTTATGCCTATATCTATAATACCTATTACGTCTATATATTATAACTATATATATTATATCTATTATGTCTATATTTTATACGTATATCTATTATATCTATTATGTCTAAATATTGTACCTGTATCTATTATGTCTATGTTTTATACCTATATCTATTATAAGTATTATGTCTATATTTTATAACTGTATCTGTTATATCTATTATGTCTATATTTTATATCTATATCTATTATATCTATTATATCTATATTTTATACCTATATCTATTATAACCATATTTTAAACCTTTATACATTATATCTATGTTTTTTACCTATATGAATTATATCTATTATATTATATTTTTTATAATTATATCTATTATATCTATATTTTATACCTATATTATATCTATATTTTCTTCCTATATCTATTATATCTATTATGTCTATATTTTATACCTATATATATTATATCTATTATGTCTATATTATATACCTATATCTATTTTATCTTTTATGTCTATATTTTATGCCTACAACTATTTTATCTATATTTTATACCTATATCTATTGTATCTGTTATATTTATATTTTATAACTATATCTATTATATCTATATTTTATACCTATATATATTACAACACTTATATCTATATTTTATACCTATATCGATTATATCTATATTTTATACCCATATCTGTTATATATATTTTATCTATATTTTATACCTATATCTAATATATCTGTTATGTCTATATTTTATACGTATATCTATTATATCTATTTTGTCTATATCTTATACCTATATCGATTATATCTATTATGTCTATATTTCATACCTAAATCTATTATATCTATTATGTCTACATTTTAGAAATATATCTATTATATCTATTATGTCTATATTTTATATCTATATGTATATCTATTATGTCTATGTTTTATACGTATATCTTTTATACCTATTATGTCTAGATTTTATACCTATATGTATTATATCCATTATGTCTAGATTTTACAACTATATCTATTATATCTATTATGTCTATATTTTATACCTCTATCTATTATATCTATTATGTCTATATTTTATACCTATATCTATTATATCTATTATATCTATATTTTATACCAACATCTATTATAACTATATTTTTACCTATATCTATTATATCTATATTTTATACCTATATCTATTATATCTATTATGTCTAAATATTATAACTATATGTATTATGTCTATATTTTTTACTTATATCTATTATAACAATTATGTCTATATTTTATAAATATATATTATGTCTATATTTTATATCTATATCCATTATATATATTATGTCTATATTTTATATCTATATCTATTATGACTATATTTTACACCTATATCTATTATATCTATTCTGTGTATATTTTATATGTATATCTATTATATCTTTATATCTATATTTTATACCTATATCTATTATATCTATTATGTCTACATTTATACCTCTATTATATCTATTATGTCTTAATATTATACCTATATCAATTTTGTCTATATTTTATACCTATATATATTATGTCTATATTTTTTACCTACATCTATTATATCTATTATGTCTATATTTTATACGTATATCTATTATGTCTATGTTTTATACCTATATCTATTATATCAATTATGTCTGTATTTTATACCGATATCTATTATATCTATTATGTCTATATTTTTATACCTATATCTATTATATCTATCATGTCTGTATTATATATCTATATCTATTATTTCTATTATGTCTATATTTGATACCTATATCTTTTATAACTTTTATGTCTATATTTTATACCTATATCTATTATATCTATTATATCTATATTTCATACCTATATCTATTATAACTATATTTTATATCGATATCTATTATATCTATATTTTATACCTTTATCTATTATATCTATTATATTTATATTTCATAATTATATCTATGATATCTATATTTTATACCTTTATCTATTATATCCATATTTTATACCTATATCTATTATATCTATATTTTATACCCCTATCTATTATATCTTTAATGTCTACATTTTATACCGATATCTATTATATCTATTATGTCTATATTTTAAACCTGTGTCATTACATCTATTTTGTCTATATTTTATCCATATATCTATAATATCTATTATGTCTCTATTTCATACCTATATCTATTATATCTATCATGTCTATATTTTATACCTATATCTATTATGTCTATATTTTATACCTATATCTATAATATCTATTATGGCTATATTTTATACCTATATCTATTATATCTATTACGTCTATATTTCATCGCTATATGTGTTATAACTGTTATGTCTATATTTTGTAGGTATATCTATTATGTCTGTATTTTATACCTATATTTATTATGTCTGTATTTTATACCTATATCTATTTAGTCTATATTTTATACCTATATCTATTATATCTATTATGTCTATATTTTATATCTGTATGTATTATATCTATTATGTCTATATTTTATGCCAATATCTAGTACGTCTATATTTTATACCTATATCTATTATATCTATGATGTCTATATTTTATAACTGTCTATTATATCTATTATGTCTATATTGTATACCTATATATATTATATCTATTATGTCTATATTTAATACCTATATCTATTATATCTATTATGTCTATATTTTATAACTATATCTATTATATCTATATTTTACACCTATATCTATTATAAATATATTTTATACCTATACCTATTGTATCTCTATTTACTAACTGTATCTATTATATCTATAATATTTATTTTTTATAATTATATCTATTATATCTATATTTTATTCCTGTATATATTATATCTATTAAATCTCTATTTTATACCTATATCTATTATATGTATATTTTATACGTATATCTATTATATCTATTAAATCTATATTTTGTACCTATATCTATCATATCTATATTTATACATGTATCTCTTATATCCAATATGTCCATATTTTATACCTATATCAATTATCTATATTTTATACCTATATGTATTATATCTATATTTTATTCCTGTATATATTATATCTATTATGTCTATATTTTATACCTATATATATTATATCTATTATGTCTATATTATAAACCTATATCTATTATCCCTATTATGTCTATATTTATACCTATAACTATTTTATCTATATTTATACGTATATCTATTGTTTCTGTTATATTTATATTTTGTAACTTTATCTGTTATATCTATATTTTATGCCTATATCTATTATAAATATTATATCTATATTTTATACCTATATTTATTGTATCTATATTTTATACCTATATCTATTATATCTATTATATCTATATTTTACACGTATATCTATTTTATCTATACATTATACCTATATCTATATCTATTATGTCTATATTTTATTTTTTTTTTTTATTTTTATTTTTTTATTATACTTTAAGTTCTAGGGTACATGTGCATAACGTGCAGGTTTGTTACATATGTATACTTATGCCATGTTGGTGTGCTGCACCCATCAACTCGTCAGCACCCATCAATTCATCATTTATATCATGTATAACTCCCCAATGCAATCCCTCCCTCCTCCCCCCTCCCCATGATAGACCCCAGTGTGTGATGTTCCCCTTATTATTTCTATAATTTATACCTATATCTATTATATATATTATGTCTATATTTCATACCTACATCTATTATATCTATTATGTCTATATTTTATACGTATATCTATTATATCTCTTATGTCTATATATTATACCTATATCGATTCTATCTATTATGTCTCTAGTTTATTAATATATCTATTATATTTATTATGTCTATATTTAATACCTAAATGTATTATATCTACTGTGTCTATATTTTATATCTCCATCTAGTATAACTATTATGTCTATATTTTATATCTATATCTATTTTATCAATTATGACTAAATTTTATACCTATATAACATGTCTATATTTTACACCTATATGTACTATATCTATTATGTTTATATTTATACCTATATCAATTATATCTATATTTTACTCCTATATCTATCTATTATATCTATATGTTTATCTATATCTATTATATCTACATTTTATACCTATATCCATTATATCTATTATATCTATATTTTATACTTGTATCTATCGTATCTATTATATTTATACTTTATACCTGAATCTATTGTATCTATATCTTACGCCTATATCTATTATTTCTATTATGTCTCCATTTTATACCTATATTTATTGTACCTATTATGTCTATATTTTATACCTATATCTATTATATCTCATATGTCTGTATGTTATGCCTACATTTAATATACCTATTATGTCTGTATTGTATACTTATATCTATTACATCTATTATGTCTATATTTTATACCTGTATCTCTTATATCTATTATGTGTATCTTTTATACCGATATCTGTTATATCTATTACGTCTGTCTTTTATAACTATATGTATTATATCTATTATGTCTATATTCTCTACCTATATCTATTATATCTCTTATGTCTATATTTTATAACTATATATATTAAATCTATTATGTCTATATTTTATACCTTTATCTATTATATCTATTTTGTCAGTATTTTATACCTATAGCTATTATATCTATATTTTATACCTATATCTATCACATTTATATTTTATACTTATCTATTATACCTATTATGTCTATATTTTATACCTATATTTATTATATGTATATTTTATACCTATATCTATTATAGATATTATGTCTATATTTTACACCTATATCTATTATGTCTGTGGTTTATACCTATATCTATATCTATTATGTCCATATTTTATAACTATATTTGTTATATCTATTATGTCTATATTTAATACCTGTATCTATTTTTTCTATTATGTTTATATTTCATACCTACATCTATTATGTCTACAGTTTATACCTATATCTATATCTATTATGTCTGTATTTTATACCTATATCTATTATATCTATTATGTCTATATTTCATACATATATCTATTATGTCTATATTTTATACCTATATCTATTATATCAATTATGTCTCTATTTTATACCGATATCTATGATATCTATTATGTCTTTATTTTCTACCTATATCTATTATATCTATTATGTCTGTATTGTATATCTATATCTATTATTTCTATTATGTCTATATATGATACCTATATCATTTATAACTTTTATGTCTATATTATATACCTTTATCTATTATATCTATTATATTTATATTTCATAATTATAAATATTATATCTGTATTTTATACCTTTATGTATTATATCCATATATTATACCTGTATCTATTATATCTATATTTTATACCCCTATCTATTATATCTTTTATGTGTATATTTTTATACCGATATCTACTATGTCTATTATGTCTATATTTTATACCTGTCTCCATTACATCTATTTTGTCTATATTTTATACATATATCTATAATATATATTATGTCTGTATTTCATACCTATATCTATTATATCTATTATGTCTATATTTTATACCTATAACTATTATGTCTATATTTTATACCTATATCTATTATATCTATTATGGCTATATTTATACCTATCTCTATTATATCTATTACGTCTATATTTCATCGCTATATCTATTATAACTGTTATGTCTATATTTTGTAGGTATATCTATTATGTCTGTATTTTATACCTATATTCATTATGTCTGTATTTTATACCTATATCTATTACGTCTATTTTTTTATACCTATATCTATTATATCTATGATGTCAATATTTCATACCTATATCTCTTATACCTATTATATCTGTATTTTATACCAATATCTATTATATTTATTATGTCTATATTTTATACTCATACCTATTATGTCTATGTTTTATACCTATGTCTATTATTTCTATTATGTCTCAATTTATACCTCTCTTATATCTATTATATCCATACTTATACTTATATGTATTATACCTACTATGTCAATGTTTTATGTGTATATCTATTATATCTATTATGTCTATATTTTATACCCATATATATTATATCTATTATGTCTATATTTTATACGTGTATCCATTATACCTATTATGTCTATATGTTATACCTGTATCTATTGTATCTATTATGTCTACATTTTATACTTATATCTATCATATCTTCTATGTCTATATTTTTTACCTATATCTATTATATCTATTATGTCTATATTTTATAAATATATCTATTATATCTATTACGTCTATATTTTATACCTATATCTATTATCTCTTTTATGTCTATATTTTATACCTATATCTATTATATCTATTATGTGTATATTTTATACCTAAATCTATTATATCTATTATGTCTTTATTGTGCACCTATATCTATTTTGTCTATATTTTATATGTATATCTATTATATTTATCATGTCTATATTTTATACGTATATCTATTATATCTCTTATGTCTATATTTTATACCTATATCTATTATATCTATCATGTCTCTATTTTATTATTATATCTATTATATTTATTATGTCTATATTTAATACCTAAATGTTTTATATACACTATCTATATTTTATATCTCCATCTATTATAATTATTATGTCTATAATTTATATGTATATCTATTATATCATTTAAGACTAAATTTTATACATATATATTACGTCTATATTTTACACCTATATCTACTATATCTATTATGTTTATATTTTATACCTATATGTGTTATATCTATATTTTACACCGACATATATTATATCTATTATATCTATATATTTATCTATATCTATTATATCTACATGTTATACCTATATGCATTATATCTATTATGTCTACATTTTATAACTTTATTATATCTATTATGTCTATATTTTATGCCTATATCTATTATATCTATTATGTCTATATTTTATACCAATATCCATCAAATCTATTATGTCTCTCTTTTATACCTACATTTGTTATAGCTATTATGTCTGTATTTTATACCTTTATCTATTATATCTATTATGTCTATATTTTATACCTATATCTATTGTATGTTTTATGTCTATATTTTATACCTATATCTACTATATCTATTATGTCTATACTTTATACCTATATGTATTATGCCTATATTTTATACCTGTATGTATTATATGTATTAGGTCTATATTTTATACCTATATCTATTATATCTCTTACGTCTATATTTTATACCTATATCTATTATATCTATTATGTTTATATTTTATACCCATATCTATCATGTCTATATTTAGTACCAATATTTGTTATATCTATTATGTCTGTATTTTATACCGCTATTATATCTATTATGTCTATATTTTATACGCATATCTATGATATCTATTATGTTTATATTTGATACCTATATCTATTATATGTAATATGTGTATATTTTATACATTTATCTATTATAACTATTGTATCTATATTTTATACCTATATCTATTATATTTATTATATCTATATTTTATAACGTATATTTTATACGTATTTTATAACGTATATTTTATACGTATATCTATTATATCTTTACGTCTATATTTCATACCTATATCTATTATGTCTATATTTTATACCTATTTTTATTATATCTATTATGTCTATATTGTATACCTATATTTATTATATCTATTTTGTCTAAACATTATACCTATATCTTTTAGGTCTATATTTTATAACTATATCTATCATGTCTATATTTTATACCTATATCTATTATATCTATTATGTCTATATTTTATACCTATATCTATTATATCTATTATATCTATATTGTATACCTATATCTATTATGTCTATATTTTATACCTATATCTATTATATCCATTATGTCTGTATTTTATACGTATATCTATTATGTCTATTTTTTATTCCTATATCTGTTATATCTATTATGGCTATATTTTATACCTATATATATTATATCTATTATGTCTATATTTATACCTATATCTATTATGTCTGTATTTTATACCTATATCTATTATGTCTCTTTTATACCTATATCTATTATATCTATATGTCTATACTTTATAACTGTATCTAATATATCTATTATGTGTACCTTTTATTCCGATATCTATTATGTCTATATTTTATACTTATATCTATCTATGATGTTTACATTTTATAACTGTCTATTATATCTATTATGTCTATATGTATACCTATATCTGTTATATCTATTAGTCTATATTTAATACCTATATTTATTATATCTATTATGTGTATATTTTATACCTATATCTATTATAACTATTATATTTATATTTTACACCTATATCTATTATAACTATATTTTATAACTATATCTATTGTATCTCTATTTTATACCTATATCTATTATATCAATTATTTTTTTTTTATAATTATATCTATTATATCTATATTTTAATCCCGTATCTATTATATCTATTATATCTATATTTTATACCTATACCTAGTATATCTATATTTTATACGTATATCTATTATATCTATTATATCTGTATTTTATAACTGTATGTATTATGTCTATATTTTATTCCTATATCTATTATATCTATTATGTCTATATTTATAGCTATATATATTATATCTATTATGTCTACATTATATACCTATATCTATTATACCTATTATGTCTATATTTTATAGCATAACTACTTTATCTATATTTTATATCTATATCTATTGTATCTGTTATATTTATATTTTATAACTGTATCTATTATATTTATATTTTATAGCTATATCTATTATAACTCTTATATCTATATTTTATACCTATATTTATTATATGTATATTTTATACCTATATGTTATATCTATTATATCTATATTTTACACGTATATCTATTTTATCTATATTTTATACCTATATCTATTATATCTATTATGTCTATTTTTTATGCCTGTATTCATTATATCCACTATATCTATATTTTATACCTATATATGTTATATCTATATTTGATACCTATATCCATTATATCTATTATATCTATATTTTATACATATATCTATTATATCTATTGTCTATATTTTATACCTGTTTCCATTATATCTTTTTTTATACATCTATCTATTATATCTATTATATCTATATTTTATACCTATATGTATTATATCTATATTTTGTACCTGTATCTATTATATCTATTATGTCTATATTTTATACCTATATCTATTGTATCTATTATGTCTATATTTTATACCTATATCTATTATATCTATTATGTCTGTATTGTATACCTATATCTATTATATCTTTATGTCTATATTTGATAAGTATATCTATTATATCTATTATGTCTACATTTTATACCTATATCTATTATATCTATTATATCTATATTTTATACCTATATCTATTATAACTATATTTTATACGTATATCTATTATATCTATCATATCGATATTTTATACCTATATCTATTATATCTATATTTTATACCCATATCTATTATATCTTTTATGTCTATATTTGATATCGATATCTCTTATATCTATCATGTCTATATTTTGTACCTATGTCTATTACATCTAGTTTGTCTGTATTTTATACCTATATCTATAATATCTATTATGTCTGTATTTCATACCTATATTTATTATATCTATTATGTGTGTATTTATACCTATATCTATTGTGTCTATATTTTATACCTATATCTATTATATCTATTATGGCTATATTTGAAACCTATATCTATTATATCCAGTATATCTATGTTTTATACCTATATCTATTATATCTCTATGTGATACCTATATCCATTATATCTATTATATCTATATTTTATACATATGTTTATCATACCTATTATGTCTATGTTTTATGCCTATATCTAGTATATCTATTATATCTATATTTTATACCTATATCTATTATAACCATATTTTATACCTATATCCATTTTATCTATATTTTTTACCTATATCTATTATACCTATTATATTTATATTTTATAATTATATCTATTAAATCTATATTTTATATCTATACCTATTATATCTATTGTCTATATTTTATACCTGTATCTATTATATCTAGTTTTTATACATATATATCTATTATGTCTATTATATCTATATTTTATACCTATATCTATTATATCTATATTTTGTGCCTGTACCTATTATATCTATAATGTCTATATTTTATACCTATATCTATTATATCTATTATGTCTATTTTTTTTGTTTGTTTGTTTTTTGAGGCGGAGTCTCGCTCTGTCGCCCGGACTGGAGTGCAGTGGCCAGATCTCAGCTCACTGTAAGCTCCGCCTCCCGGGTTGACGCCATTCTCCTGACTCAGCCTCCCGAGTAGCTGGTACTACAGGCGCCGGCCATCTCGCCCGGCTAGTTTTTGTATTTTTAGTAGAGAAGGGGTTTCACCGTGTTAGCCAGGATGGTCTCGATCTCTTGACATCGTGATTCGCCCGTCTCGGCATCCCAAAGTGCTGGGATTACAGGCTTGAGCCAAATGTCTATATTTTATACCTATATATATTACATCAATTATGTCTATATTTTATACCTATATCATATCTATTATGTCTATATCAATTATGTGTATACTTTATACCAATATCAATTATGTCTATATTTTATACCTGTATCGATTATATTTATTACGTCTATATTTTATACCTATATCTATTATATCACTTATGTCTATATTTTTTACCTATATCTATTATATCTATTATGTTTATATTTTATACCTATACCTCTTATGTCTATATTTTATACCTATATCGATTATATCTCTTATGTCTGTATTTTATACCTATATCTATTATATCTATTATGTGTATAATTTATACCTATATCTATCATATCTATTATGTCTATGTTATACCTATATGTATCATATATATTATGTCTATATTTTATACCTATATCTATTACATCTATTATGTCTGTATTTCATACCTATATCTATTATATCCATTATGTCTATATTTTATACCCATATCTATTATATCTATTATGTTTATATTTTATACCTATATCTTTAATATCAATTACGTCTATATATTATAACTATATATATTATATCTATTATGTCTCTATTTTATACCTATATCTATTATGTCTCTATTCTGTACCTATATCCATTATATCTATTATGGGTATATTTTATTCCTATATCTATTATATCTTTATGTCTACATTTTATACCTATATCTATTATATCTTTTATGTATAAATATTATACATATATCTATTATGTCTATATTTTATACCTATATCTATTATAACTATTATGTATATAATTTATTACTATATATTATGTCTATATTTTACACCTATATCTATTATATCTATTATGTCTATATTTTATAACTATATATAGTTTCTATATTTTATATCTCTACCATTAAATATATTATGTCTTTATTTTATACCTATATCTATTATGTCTATATTTTACACCTATATCTATTATATCTATTCTGTGTATATTTATACGTATATCTATTATATCTTTCTGTCTATATTTTATACCTATGTCTACTATGTCTATATTTTATACCTATATCTATTATATCTATTATGTCTATATTTTATACCTATATCTATTATATCTATTATGTCTAAATACTATACCTATATCTATTATGTATATATTTTATACAAATATCTATTATGTCTATATTTTACACCTATATCTATTATATCTATTATGGCAATATTTTTTACCTATATCTATTATATCTATAATATCTATATTTTATACCTATGTCTAGTATGTCTACACTTTATATCTATATCTATTATATCTATTATGTCTATATTTTATATGGATATCTATCATATCTATATTTTATACCGACATCTATTATATCTATTATGCCTATATTTTATACCTATATTTATTACATCTATTATCTCTATATTTTATACCTATATCTAATATATCCATTATGTGTCCATTGTATACCTATATCTATTACATATATTATGTCTATATTTGATACCTATATCGATTATATCTATTATGTCTATATTTTATAACTATATCTATTATAACTATTATATCTATATTTATACCTATATCTATTATAACTATATTTTATACCGATATCTATTATATCTATGTTTTATACCTTTATCTATTATATCTATTATATTTATATTTTATTATTATATCTATTATAACTATATTTCATACATAAATCTATTTTATCGATTATATCTATCTTTTATACCTATATCTATTTATCTATATTTTATACGTGTATCTATTATATCTATTATATCGACATTTATACCTTTATCTATTATATCTATATTTCATACCCCTATCTATTATATCTTTTATGTCTAAATTTTATACCGATATCTATTATATCTATTATGTCTATATTTTATATCCTTATCTATATATCTATTATGTCTATATTTTATACCTATATCTATTATATCTATTATGTCTATATTTTATACTTATATCTATTATATCCACTATATCTATAATTTATACCTATATCTATTACATGTATATTTGATACCATATCCATTATATCTATTATATCTATATTTTATACCTATATCTATTATATCTATTATGTCTATCTATTATATCTATTATATCTATATTTTATACCTATGTCTATTATATCCATATTTTATACCTGTGTCTATTATATCTATTATAACTATGTTTTGTACCTATATCTATTATATCTATTATTCCTCTATTTTATACCTATATCTATTATATCTATTATGTCTATATTTTATACCTATATCTATGATATCTATTATGTCTATATTTTATGCCTATATAAATAAGATCTATTATGTCTATATTTTATACCTATATCTATTATATCTATTAAGTCTGTATTTCATACCTTTATCTATTATATCTATTTTGTCTATATTTTATACCCATATCTATTCTATCTATTATGTTTATATTTTATTCCTTTATCTATAATGTCTATTACGTCTAAATTTTATAACTATATCTATTATATCTATTATGTGTCAATTTTATACCTATATCTATTAAATCTATATTTTATACCTATATCTATTATGTCTATATTTTTTACCTATATCTATTATATCTATTATGTCTATATTTATACCTATATTGATTATATCTATTATGTCTATATTTTATACCTATACCTTTAATATCAATTTTGTCTATATTTTATACCTATTTCAATTATGTCTATATTTTATTCCTATATCTATTATATCTATTGTCTATATTTTACACCCATGTCTATTATATCTTTTATGTTTATATTTTATACCTATACCTATAATATCTATTACGTCTGTATTTTATAACTATATCTATTATATCTATTATGTCTATATTGTATACCTATATGTATTATATCCACTATATCTATATTTTATACGTATATATATTATATGTATATTTGATACCCATATCCATTATATTCATTATATCTATATTTTATACTTATATCTATTATATGTATTATGTCTATATTTTATCCCTCTATTATATCTATTATGTGTATATTTTATAACTCTATCAATTATATCTATTATGTCTATATTTTATACCTCTATTATATCTATTATATCTATATTTTATACCTGTATCTATTATATTTATTATGTGTATGTTTTATACCTATATCTATTATATCTATTATCTCTATATTTTATACCTATATCTATTATATCTATTATGTTTATATTTTATACCTATATCTATCATATCTATTATGTCTATATTTTATACCTATATATATCGTATCTATTATGTCTATATTTTATACCTATATCTATTATATCTATTATGTCTATATTTTATATCTATATCTATTATATCTACTATGTCTATATTTTATACCTATATCTATTATATCTATTATGTCTAAATATTATACCTATATCTATTATGTCTATATTTTATACCTATATCTATTATAACTCCTATGTCTATATTTTATATCTATATGTATTATATCTATATTTTACATCTATATCTATTCTGTGTATATTTTATACCTATATCTATTATATCTTTATGTCTATATTTTATACCTATATCTATTATGTTTATATTTTATACCTATATCTATAACATCTATTATGTCTATATTTTATACTTATATCTATTCTATCCATTATGTCTATATTTTATACCTATGTCTATTATATCTATTATGTGTATATTTTATACCTATATCTATTATATCTATTATGTCTATATTTTATACCTATATCTATTATATTTATTATGTCAAAATATTATACCTATATCTATTATGTCTATATTTTATATCTATATCTATTATAACTGTAATGTCTATATTTTATAACTATATATTATGTCTATATTTTACACCTATATCTATTATATCTATTATGTTTATATTTTATAACTATATATTATGTCTATATTTTATATCTATAGACATTATATATATTATGTCTATATTTTATATCTATATCTATTATGTCTGTATTTTACACCTATATCTATTATATCTAATCTGTGTATATTTTAAACCTATATCTATTATATCATTATGTCTATATTTTATACCTATATCTACTATGTCCATTATGTGTATATTTTATACCTATATATAATATATCTATTACATCTATTATATCTATATTTTATACCTATATCTATTATATCTATATTTTACACCTATATTTATTTTATCTTTATATCTATATTTATACCTATATCTATATCTATTATATCTATATTTTATACCTATATCTATTATATCTATTATATCTATACTTTAACTATATCTGTTATATCTATTATTTCTATATTTGATTCCATTATCTATCATATCTATTATGTCTGTTTCTATTATATCTATTATGTCTTTATTTTATAATTATATCTATTGAATCTCTATGTCTATATTTTATACCTATATCTCTTATGTCTATATTTTATACCTATATCTACTATGTCTATATTTCATACCTATCTATTATATCTATTATGGGTATATTTTATAACTCTATTGATTATATCTATTATGTCTATATTTTATACCTCTATTATATCTTATATGTCTATATTTTATACCTCTATCTATTATATCTATTATGTCTCTATTTTATACCTTCATCTAATATATCTATTATGTCTATATCTTTTATATCCATTATGTCTATATTTTATCCCTATATCTATTATATCTATTACGTCTATATTTTATACCTATATCTATTATATCTATTATGTCTATATTTTATACCTATATCTGTTATATCTATTTTGTGTGTGTTTTATACGTATATCTACTGTGTTTATATTGTATACTTATATCTATTATATCTATTATGTCTGTATTTTATACGTCTGTCTATTATATCTATTATGTCTATATTTTACCCCTATATCTATTATATCCATTATGTCTATATTTTATACCTATATCTATTATATCTAATATGTCTATATTTTACACATTTATCTATTATATCTATTACGTCTACATTTTATACCCATCTCTATTTCCTCTCTTATGTTTATATTATATATTATGTCTACATTTTGTACCTATATCTATTATAATTATTATGTCTATATTTGATAACTGTATCTTTTATATCTATTATGTCTATAATTTATACCTATATCTATAATGTCTATATTTTATACCTATATCTATTATATCTATTATGTTTATATTTCATTCCTATATCTATTATATCTATGTCGATATTTTATACCTATATCTATTTTGTCTACATTTTATACCTATATCTATTATGTCTATGTATTATACCTATATATTTCATATCTATTATGTCTATATTTCATACCTATATCTATTATATCTATTGTGTGTATATTTTATACCTATATCTATTGCATCTGTTATCTCTATATTTTGTACCTATATCTTTTGTATGTATTATGTCTATATTTTATACCGGTATCTATTATGTCTTTTATGTCTATACTTTATACCTATATGGATTATGTCTATATTTTATACCTATATCGATTATAACTATTATGTTTATATTTAATATTTATATCTATTATATGTATTATGTCTATATTTCATACCTATATCTATTATAACCATTATGTCTATACTTTGTACCTATATCTATTATGTCAATATTTTATACCTATATCTATTATTATTATTATGTGTATATTTGATACCGACATCTATTATATCTATTATGTCTGTATTTTATACCTATTTCTATTATATCTATTATGTCTATATTTAATACCTATATCTATTATGTCTATATTTTATACCTATATCGATATCTATTATGTCTATATTTTATACCTATATCTATTATATCTATTATGTCTATATCCTATACCTATATCTATTATATCTATTATGTCTTTATTTTAAAGCTATACCTATTATATGTATTATGTCTATATTTCATACCTATATCTATTATAACCATTATGTGTATACTTTGTACCTATATTTATTATGTCTAAATTTTATTCCTATATCTATTATTATTATTATGTGTATATTTGATACCTACATCTATTATATCTATTATGTCTATATTTTATACCTATTTCTATTATATCTATTATGTCTATATTTAATACATATATCTATTATGTCTATATTTTATACCTATATCGATTATATCTATTATGTCTATATTTTATGCCTATATCTCTTGTATCTCTTATGTCTATATTTTACACCCATATTTATTATATCTATTATGTGTATATTTTTTACCTTTATCTATTATATGTATTATGTCTATATTTTATTCCTATATCTATTATATTTATTATGTCTATATTTTATACCTACATCTATTATATCCATTATGTCTATATTCATACCTATATCTATTATATCTACTATGTCTATATTTTACACCTATATCTATTATATCTATTACGTCTATATTTTATACCCATCTCTATTATATCTATTATGTTTATATTTTATACTTATATCTATGATATCTATGTCTATATTTTATACCTATATCAATTTGTCTATATTTTATACCTATATCTATTATGTCTATATTTTATACCCATATATATTTTATCTATTATGTCTACATTTTATACCTATGTCTGTTATATCTGTTTTGTTTATATTTTATACCTATATCTTTTAAATCTATTATGTCTATATTTTATATCTATATCTATTATGTGTGTATTTTATACCTATAACTATTATATCTATTTTGTCTATACTTTATACCTATATCTATAATATCTATTATGTCTATATTTTATTACTATAATTGTTATATCTAATATGTCTATATTTTATACCTATATCTATTATGTCTATATTTTATATCTGTATCTATTATATCTATTATGTCCATATTTTATACCTATATCAATTGTACTTATTATGTCTATATCTTATAAATATATCTATTATATCTATTATGTCTATATTTCATACCTATACCTATTATATCTATTATGTCTATAATTTATACCTCTACAATATCTATTATGTCTATATTTTATACCTCTATACATTATATCTATTATATCAATTATGTCTATATTTTATACCTATATATGTAATCCCTATATTATATACCTCTATTATATCTATTATGTCTATATTTTATACCTATATCTATTATATCTATTATATCTCTATTTTAAAACTATATCTATTATATCTACAATGTCTATAATTTATACCTATATTTATTATATCTATTATGTCTATATTTTATTCCTATATCTCTTACATCTATTTTGTCTATATTTTATATGTATTTCAATTATATCTGCATTTTATTCATATATCTATTATATCTATTATGTCTGTATTTTAGACCTATATCTATTATACCTATCATATCTATATTTTATACCTATATCTATTATATATATTATGTCTATATCTTATACACATATCTATTATATCTATTATGTGTATATTTCGTACCTATATCGATTGTGTCTATATTTCATTCCTGCATTTTTATACCAGTTATATCTATATTTTATACCTATATCTCTTATATCTATTATGTCCATATTTTATACCTATATCTATTATATCTACTTCGGCCTATATTTTATACCTATATCTATTATATCTATTATGTCTATATTTTACACCTATATCTATTATATCAACTCTGTCTATATTTTATACCTATATCTATTATATCTACTATATCTATATTTTCCACCTATATCTATTATATCTATTACGTCTCTTTTTTATACCCATCTCTATTATATCTGTTATGTTTATATTTCATACCTATATCTATGATATATATGTCTATATTTTATACCTGTATCTATTGTGTCTATATTTTATACCTATATCTATCATGTCTATATTTTATACCTATATCTATTTTATCTATTATGTCCATATTTTATACCGATATCTATTATATCTATTATGTCTATATTTTATACCTGTATCTATTATATCTGTTTTGTCTATATCTTATACATATATCTATTATATCTATTGTGTCTATATTTCATACCTATACCTATTATATCTATTATGTCTACATTTTATATCTGTATCTATTATATCTATTATGTCTATATCTTATACATATATCTTTTATTTCTATTATGTCTATATTTTATACCCATATCTATTATATCTATTATGTCTATATTTTATACCTATATCTTTTATGTCTATTTTGTCTATATTTTACACCTATTTCAATTATGTCTATATTATATTCCTATATCTATTATATCTATTATGTCTATATTTTATACCTATATCTATTATATGGATTATGTCTATATCTTATACCTATATCTATTATATCGATTATGTCTATATATTATAGCTATATCTATTACATCTATTATGTCTATATTTTATACCTATATCTTTTATATCAATTTAGTCTGTATTTTATACCTATTTCAATTATGTCTATATTTCATTCCTTTAGCTATTTTATAGATTATGTCTATATCTTATACCTATATCTATTATATCTATTATGTCCATATATTATACCTATATGATTATATCTATTATGTCTATATTTTATACCTATATGTTTTATATCTATTTTGTCTATATTTTATTCCTATTTCAATTATGTGTATATTTTATTCCTATATCGATTATATCTATTATGTCTACATTTTATAGCTATATCTATTATATCTATTATGTCTATATTTCATACCTATATCTATTATAACCATTATGTCTATATTCTCTACCTATATCTATGATGTCTGTATTTTACACCTATATCTATTATAATTATTATGTCTATATTTGATCCCTATATCTATTATATCTTTATGTCTATATTTTATACCTATATCTATAATCTGTATATTTTATACCTATACCTATTATATCTATTATATCTGTATTTTATACCTATAACTATTATATCTATTATGTCTATATTTTATACCTATATCTATTATATCTAGTATGTCTATATTTTACACGTATATCTGTTATATCTATTACGTTTATATTTATACCCATCTCTATTATATCTATTATGTTTATATTTTATACCTATTTCTATTATATCTATGTCTCTATTTTATACCTATATCTAGTATGTCTATATTTTATACCGATATCTGTTATGTCTACATTTTATACCTATATTGATCATATGTCTTATGTCTATATTTCATACCTATATCTATTATAACCATTATGTCTATATTTTATACCTGTATCTATTATGTCAACGTTTTATACCTACATCTATTATAATTATTATGTCTTTATTAGATAACTGTATCTATTATATCTATTATGTCTATAATTTATACCTATATCTATAATGTCTATATTTTATACCTATATCTATTATATCTATTATGTTTATATTTCATTCCTATATCTATTATATCTATGTCGATATTTTATACCCATATCTATTTTGTCTACATTTTATACCTATATCTATTATGTCTGTATTTTATACCTACATCTATTGTGTCTCTTATGTCTATATTTTATACCTATTTCTATAATATCTATTATGTCTATATTTTATAGCTATATCTATTATATCTACTATGTCTATATTTTACACCTATATGTATTATATCTATTAAGTCTATATTTTATACCCTTCTCTATTATATCTGTTATGTTTACATTTTATACCCATATCCATTATATCTATGTGTATATTTTACACCTATATCTATTATGTCTATAATCTATACCGATATCTATTATGTCTATATGTTATACATATATCGATTTTATCTATTATGTCAATATTTTATACCTATTTCTATTGTATCTATTATGTCTATATTTTATAACTATATCTATTAAATCTATTATGTCCATATTTTATACCTATAACTATTGTGTCTATATTTTACACCTATATCTATTCTATCTATTACGTCTATATTTTATACCCATCTCTATTATATCTATTATGTTTACATTTCATACTTATATCTATTATATCTATGTCTATATTTTATACCTATATCCATTTTGTCTATATTTTATACCTATATCTATTATGTCTATATTGTATACCTATATCTATTTTATCTACTATGTCCACATTTTACACCTATATCTATTATATCTATTATGTCTTCATTTATATCTATATCTATTATATCTATTATGTCTGTATTTTATACTTATATCGCTTATATCAATTGTGTCTGTATTTTTTACCTATATATATTATATCTATTATGTCTATATTTTGTACCTATAACTATTATATCTATTATGTCTATATTTCATACCTATACCTATTATATCTATTATGTCTATATTTTATATCTATATCTATTATATCTATTATGTCTATATTTTATACCTATATCTATTATATCTATTATGTGTATATTTTATACCTATTTCTATTATATCTATTATGTCTATATTTTATACCTATATCTATTATGTCTATATTTAATACCTATATCTATTATGTCTATTATGTCTATATATTATACTTATAAATATTATATCTATCATGTCTATATTTCATACCTATATCTATTATATCTACTATGTCTATATTTTACACCTATATGTACTATATCTATTACGTCGATATTTTATACCCATCTCTATTATATGTATAATTTTTATATTTTATACCTATATCTATTATATCTATGTCTATATTTTATACATATATCTATTTTGTCTATATTTTATTCCTGTATCTATTTTGTCTATATTTTATACCTATATCTATTTTTTCTATTATGTCTATATTTTATACCTATATCAAGTATATCTAGTATGTATATGTTTTATACCTATATCTATTAAAACTATTATGTCTATATTTTATATCTATATCTATTTTGTCTATATGTTATACCTATATCTATTATATCTCTTATGTCTATATATTATACCTATAATTATTATATCTAATATGTCTACATTTTATACCTATATCTATTATGTCTATATGTAATACCTATATCTATTATATCTATTAGGTCTATATTTTATACCTATATCTATTGTATCTATTAGGTCTATATCTTATACATATATCTATTATATCTATTACGATTATATTTCATACATATACCTATTATTTCTATTAAGTCTCTATTTTATATCTATATCTATTATGTCTATTATATCTATATCTTTTACATATATCTATTATATCTATTATGTCTATATTTTATACCTATATTTATTTTATCTATTATGTCTGTGTTTTATACAAATATCTATTATATCTATTATGTCTATATTTTATACCGATATATATTATATCGATTATTTCTATATCTTATACATAGATCTATTACATCTACTATGTCTATATTTTATAACTCTATCTATTATATCTATTATGTCAATATTTTGTACCTATATCTTTTATATCTATTTTGTCTATATTGTATACCTATTTCAATCATGTCTTTATTTATTCCTATATCTATTATATCTATTATGTCTATATTTTATACCTATATCTATTATATCTATTAGGTCTAGATTTTAAACCTATATCTATTATATCCATAAGGTCTATATTTTATACCTATATATATTATATAGATAATGTGTATATCTTATACATATATCTATTATATCTATTATGTCTATATTTTACACCTATATCTATTATATCTACTATGTCTATATCTTATACATATATCAATTATATCTATTATGTCTACATTTTATGCCTATACCTATTATATTTATTATATCTATATTTCATACCTACATCTATTATATCTATTATGTCTGTATTTTATACCTATATCTATTTTGTCTATATTTCATACATATATCTATTATAATTATTATGTCTATATTTATACCCATATCTATTATATCTATTATGTGTATATTTTATACCTATTTCTATTATATCTATTATGTCTATATGTTATACCTATATCTATTATGTCTATATTTTATGCCCATATCTATTATGTCTATTATGTCTATATTTTATACCTATATCTATTATATCTATTATGTCTATACTTTATACCTATGTCTATTATATCTACTATGTCTATATTTTACACCTATATCTATTATATCTATTACGTCTATATTTTATACACGTCTCTATTATATCTATTATGTTTATATTTTATACCTATATCTATTATATCTATGTGTATATTTTATACTTATGTCTATTATGTCTGTATTTATATCGATATCTATTATGTCTATATTTTATACCTATATCGATTATATCTATTATGTCTATATTTTATACCTATATCTATTATATCCATTATGTCTATGTTTTATACCTATATCTATTATATCTACTATGTCTTCATTTTACAACCTATACTCATTATATCTATTATGACTATATTTTATACCCATATCTATTATATCTATTATTTTTATATTTAAATCCTATATCTATTATATATATGTCTATATTTTAAAATTATATCTATTTTGTGTATATTTTATACCTATATCTATTAAATCTATTATGGCTATGTTTTATATCTATATCTATTATGTCTATATTTTATATCTATATCTATTATATCTATTATGTCTGTATTTTTTATCTATATCTTTTATATCTCTGTTTTCTATATTTTATACTTATTTCAATTATGTCTATATTTTATTCCTATATCAATTATACCTATTATGTCTATATTTCATACCTATATCTATTACATCTATTATGTCTATATCTTATACATATATCTATTATATCTTTTATGTCTATATTTTCTACCAATATCTATTATGTCTATATTTATACCTCTATCTATTATATCTATTATGTCTATATTTCATACCTATATCTATTATACCCATTTTGTCTGTACTTTGTACCTATATCTATTATGTGAGTATTTGATACCTATATCTATTATAATTATTATGTCTATATTTGATACCTATATCTATTATATCTATTATGTCTATATTTTATACCTATTTCTATTATATCTATTATGTCTATATTTAATACCTATATCTATTATGTCTATATTTTATACCTATATCTATTATATCTATTATGTTTATATTTTATACCTATATCTATTGTATCTATTATGTCTATATTTTATACCTAAATCTATTATATGCATTATGTCTATATTTTATACCTATATCTATTACATCTACTATGTCTATATTTTACTCCTATATCTATTATATCTATTACGTCTATGTTTTATACCGATCTCTATTATATCTATTTTGTCTATATTTTATACCTATATATATTTTATCTATTATGTCTATATTTTATACATATATCTATTACATCTATTATGTCTATATTTCATACCTATACCTATTATATCTATTATGTCTATATTTTATATCTGTATGTATTATATCTATTATGTCTATATCTTATACTTATATCTATTATATCTATTATGTCTACATTTTATACCTATATTTACAACAATTTTGTCTATATTTTATACCTATTTCAATTTGTCTGTATTTTATTCCTATATCTATTATATCTGTTATGTCTGTCTTTTATACCTATATCTCTTATATCTATTATATCTATATTTTATACCTATATCTATGACATCTATTATATCTGTATGTTATACATATATCTATTTTGTCTATTATGTGTATATTTTATCCCTATATCTATTATGTCTATATTTCATACCTACATTTTTATACCAGTTGTGTCTATATTTTATACCTATAGCTATTATATCTATTTTGAACATATTTTATAACGATATATATTATGTCTATATTTTATACCCATATCTATTATATCTGTATTTTATATCTATATCTATTATATCTATTATGTCTATATCGTATGCATATATCTATTATATCTATTATGTCAATATTTTAGACCTATATGTATTATATCTATTATGTCTATATTTTATACCTATATCTATTATAGCAATTATGTCCATATTTTATACCTATATCTCTTATATCTATTATGTCTACATCTTATACCTATATCTATTCTGTCTATTATGTCTTTATTTTAAACCTATACCTATTATATGTATTATGTCTATATTTCATACCGATATCTATTATAACCATTATGTCCATATTTTGTACCTATATCTATTATGTCTATGTTTTTATACCTATATCTATTATAATTATTATGTCTATATTTGATACCTATATCTATTATATCTACTATGTCTATATTTATACCTATATCCATTATGTCCACATTTTATACCTATATCTCTTATTTCTATTATGTCAATACTTTATGTCTATATCTATTATATCTATTATGTCTATATTTTATACCAATATCTATTATATCTATTATGTCTGTATTTTAAACCTATATCTTTATATCTATTATATCAGTGTTTATACCTATAGCTATTAAAGCTATTATGTCTATATTTTATACCTCTATCTATTATATCTATTATGTCTATATCTTATACCTATATCTATTATATCTATTCTTTGTTTTGAAACTATACCTATTATATCCATATGTCTATATTTCATACCTATATCTATTTTAACCATTATGTCTATATTTTGTACCTATATCTATTTTGTGTATATTTTATACCTATATTTATTATAATTATTATATCTATATTTGATACATATATCTATTATATCTCTTATGTCTATATTTTAAACCTATTTCTATTATATCTAGTATGTCTATATTTAATACCAATATTTATTATGTCTATATTTTATAACTATATCATTATATCTATTATGTGTATATTTTATACCTATATCTATTATATCCATTATGTCTATATTTTATACCTATATCTATTATATCTACTATGTCTATATTTTACACCTATATCTATTATATCTATTACGTCTATATTTTATACCCATCTCTATTTTATCTATTATGTTTATATTTTATACCTATATCTATTATATCTATGTCTATATTTTACACCTATATCTATTATGTCTATATTTTATAACTGTATCTATTTTGTCTATTATGTCTATATTTTATACCTATGTCTGTTATATCTATTTTGTTTATATTTTATACCTATATCTATTAAAACAATTATGTCTATATTTTATATCTATATCTATTATGTCTGTATTTTATACCTATAACTATTATATCTATTTTGTCTCTATTTTATACCTATATCTATTATAACTATTATGTCTATATTTTATACCTATATTATATCTATAATGTCTACATTTTATACCTATATCTATTATGTCTGTATTTTATACGTATATCTATTATATCTCTTATGTCTATATTTTATAACTATATCTATTTTATTTATATTTTATACCTATATCTATTACAACTATTATGTCTATATTTTATATCTATATCTATTATGTCTGTATTTTATACCTATATCTATTATTTCTATTATGTCTATATTTAATACCTATATCTATTATATCTATTATGTCTATATTTTATACCTATATCTGTTATATCTATTATATCTATATTTTAGACCTATATCTATTATAACTATATTTTATACTTATATCTATTGTATGTGTATTTACTACCTATATCTATTATATCTATTATATTTATTTTTTATTATTATATCTATTATATCTATATTTTATTCCTGTATCTATATCTATTAAATCTATATTTTATACGTATATCTATTATATCTATATTTCATACTTATATCTATTATATCTATTTTATCTATATTTAGCACACACATCAATTATATCTATATTTATACCTGTATCTATTGTATCTATTATGTCTATACTTTATACCTATATCAATTTTATCTATATTTTATACCTATATGTATTATATCTATTGTTTATTCCTATATATATAATATGTATTATGTCTATATTTTATACCTATACATATTATATCTATTATGTCTACATTATATACCTATATCTATTATACCTATTATGTCTATATTTTATAAATATAACTATTTTGTCTATATTTTATACCTATATCTTTTTTATCTGTTATATTTATATTTTTTAAATATATCTATTTTATCTATATTTTATACCTATATCTATTATAACTATTACATCTATATTTGATACCTAAATTTATTATATCTATATTTTATATCTATATCTATCATATCTATTATATCTATATTTCACACGTATATCTATTTTATCTATATTTTATACCTATATCTATACCTATTATGTCTATATTTATACGTATATCTACTGTATCTATTATGTCTATATCTTCTACCTACTTCGATTGTATCTATTATGTCTATATTTCTTACCTATATCTATTATATCTATATGTCTATATTTTATAAAGATATCTATTATATCTATTATGTATTATGTCTATATTTTATATGTATATGTACATCTATTATGTCAATATGTTATACGTATATCTATTATACCTTTTATGTCTAGATTTTATACATGTATCTATTATATCTATTATGTCTATGTGTTAAACCTATATCTATTATATCTATTAAGTCTATATTTTATACTTACATATATATATCTATTATGTCTATATTTTATACCGATATCTATTATATCTAGTATGTCTATATTTAATACCTATATCTATTATGTCTATATTTTATACCTATATCTATTATGTCTATATTTATAACTATAAATATGGTATCTATTAGGTCTATATTTTATACCTATATCTATTATATCTACTCTGTCTATATTTTATACCTATATCGATTTTATCTATTATGTCTATATCTCATACATATATCTATTATACTATTATGTCTATACTTCATACCTATATATCTATTAATTATGTCTATATTTTATATCTATATCTATCATATCTATTATGTCTATATTTTATACCTATATCTATTATATCTATTATAGCTATATTTTTTACCGTTATCTATTATGTCTCTACTTTATAACTATATATATTATATCTACTATGTCTATATTTTATACCTATATCTATTATATCTATTATGTCTATATTTTATATCTATAGCTATTATATCTATTATGTCTATATTTTATACCTATAACTATTATAGCTTATATGTCTATATTTTATACCTATATCTATCATGTCTATATTTTATACCTATATATATTATATCTATTATGTCTATATTTATACATCTATCTATTGTATCTATTAAGTCTATATTTCATACCTATGTCCATTTTATCTATTATGTCTACATCTTATACATTTATCTATTACATCTATTATGTCTATATTTCATACCTATACCTATTACATCTATTATGTCTATATCTTATACTTATATCTATTATAGCTATTACGTCTACATTTTATACCTATATTTATATCTATTTTGTCTATATTTAATACCTATTTCAATTATGTCTGTGTTTTATCCTATATCTATTATATCTATTATGTCTGTATTTTATACCTATATCTCTTATGTCTATTATATCTATATTTTATACCTATATCCATGACATCTATTATGTCTATATGTTATACATATATCTATTATATCTATTATGTGTATATTTTATCCCCTATATCTATTATGTCTATATTTCATACCTACACTTTTATACCAGTTATGTCTATATTTTATACCTATATCTATTATATCTATTTTGTCTATATTTTATACCGATATCTATCATGTCTATATTTTATACTCATATCTATTTTATCTACTCTGTCTATATTTTATACCTACATCTATTATATCTCATATGTCTATATTTTATACCTATATCTATTATATCTATTTTGTCTATATTTTATACCTATATCTGTTTTGTCTATATTTTATACCTATATCTATTATATCAATTATGTCTATATTTTATACCTATATCTATTATATCTATTATGTCTATATTTTATACCGATATCTATTATGTCTATATTTTATACCTATATCCATTTTGTCTATATTTTATACCTATATCTATTATATCTACTATGTCTATATTTTACACCTATATCTATTATACTTATTACGTCTATATTTTATACCTATCTCTATTATATCTATTATGTCTATATCTTATACATATATCTATTATATCTATTATGTGCATATTTTATACCTATATGTATTATATCTATTATGTCTATATTTTACACCTATATCTATTATATCAATTATGTCCATATTTTATACCTATGTCTCATATCTATTATGTCTATATTTTACATATATCTATTATATCTATTATGTCTATACTTTATGCCAATATCTATTATATCTACTATGTATGTATTTTATACCTATATCTATTATATTTACTCTATCATTGTTTTATACCTATATCTATGAAGGCTATTATGTCTATATTTTATACCTATAACTATTATATCTATTATGTCTATATTTTATACCTATATCTATTATATCTACTATGTCTATATTTTACACGTATATCTATTATATCTATTAGGTCTATATTTTATACCCATCTCTATTATATCTATTAAGTTTATATATTTATACCTATATTTATTATAATTATTATGTCTATATTTGATCCCTATATCTATTATATCTTTATGGTTTATATTTTATACCTATATCTATAATTCCTATATTTATACCTATATCTATTATATCTATTATGTCTGTATTTTATACCTATAACTATATCTATTATGTCTATATTTTATACCTATATCTATTATATCTACTATGTCTATATTTTACACTTATATCTATTATATCTATTACGTCTATATTTATACTCATCTCTATTATATCTATTATGTTTATATGTTTATACCTATATCTATTATATCTATGTCTATATTTTATACCTATATCTACTATGTCTATATTTTATACCGATATCTATTATGTCTATATCTATACCTATATTGATCATATGTCTTATGTCTATTTTTCAAACGTATATCTATTATAACCAATATGTCTATATTTTATACCTGTATCTATTATGTCTAAATTTTATACCTATATCAATTATAGTTATTATGTCTATATTTGGTGACTATATCTATTGTATCTATTATGTCTGTATTTTATACCTCTTTCTATTATATCTATTATGTCTATAATTTATACATATATCTATAATGTCTGTATTTATTCTATATCCATTATATCTATTATGTCTATATTTTCTACCTATATCTATTATATCTATTATGTCTATATTTTATACCTATATCTATGATATGCATTATGTCTATATTTTATACATATATCTATGATAAGCATTTTGTCTATATTTTATACCTATATCTATGATATGCATTATGTCTATATTGTATACCTATATCTATTATATCTACTATGTCTATATTTTACTCCTATATCTATTATATCTATTACGTCTATATTTTATACCATCTCTATTATATCTATTATGTTTATATTTTATACCTGTATCTACTATATCTATGTCTGTATTGTATACCTATTTCTATTATATCTATTATGTCTATATTTTATACCTATATCTATAATGCCTATATTTTATACCTTATCTATTATATCTATTATTTCTATATTTTTATACCTATATCTTTTATATTATTATGTCTATATTTTATTCCTGTATCTATTATATCTACTATGTCTATATTTTACGCCTATATCTATTATATCTATTACATCTATATTTTATACCCATTCTATTAATCTATTATGTTTATATTTTTATAACTATATCTATTATATCTTTGTGTATATTTTATACCTATATCTATTATGTCTATATTTTATACCGATATCTATTATGTCATATTTTATACCCTATATCTTTTGTATCTATTATGTGTATATCTTATAAATATATCTAGTATATCTATTATGTCTATATTTCATACCTTTACCTATTATATCTATTATGTCTGTATTTCATATCTATATCTATTAATATCTATAATGTCTATATCTTATCATATATCTATATCTATATGTCTAGATCTTATACATATATGTATATATCTATTATGTCTAATATTCTAACCTATATCTATTATGTCTATATGTTATACCTATATCTATTATAAACTATTATGTCTATATTTTACATCTATATTGTTTTAGCTATTAGGTCTACAATTTATACCTGTATCTATTATATCTATTATATATATATTTATACCTCTATCTATTATAACCATATTTTATAGCTAGATAACAATACATCTAGTTTTTCTACCTATATCATATATATCTATTATGTTTATATTTTTTTAAATTATATCTATTATATCTATATTTTATCCTGTATCTATTTATTTATTGTCTATATTTTATACCTGTATCTACTATATCTATTTTTATACGTAATATCTATTAATCTATATTTTATACTTATATCTATTATATCTATATTTTATATCTGTATCTATTATATCGATTATGTGTATATTTTATACCTATATATTATATCTATTTTGTCTATATTTTGTACCTATATATTATATCCATTACGTTTATATTTTATACCTATATCTATTATATCTATTGCATATATTTTATAGCAATAACTATTATAACTATAATGTCTATATTTTATACCTATATCTATTATATCTATTATGTCTATATTTTATACCTATATCTATTACCTCTTATGTCTATATATTATACCTATATCTATTAAATCTATAATGTCTGTAATTTATTCCTATAACTATTATGTTTATATTTTATACCAATATCTATTTTATCTATTATGTCTGTATTTTATATCTTAGTCTATTATATCTATTATGTCTATATTTATACCTATATCTATTATGTCTATATTTTATACCTATATCAATTATATACACTATATATATATTTATACATATATCTATTATATGTATATTTGATACCCATGTGCACTATATCTATTATATTTATATTTTACACCCTATATCTATTATGTCTATTATGTCTATCTATTATATCTATATATCTATATTTTATACCTATATCTATTATATCTATATTTTATACCTGTATCTATTATATCTATTATGTCTACGATTTATACCCTTGTCTATTATCTATTATGTCTATATTTGATACCTATATCTATTATATGTATTATCTCTATATTTTATACGTATATCTATCATATCTATAATGTCTATATTTTATACCTATATATATCAAATCTACCTATATTTATTATGTCTCTATGTTATACCTATATGTATTATGTCTATATTTTATACCTATGTCTATTAATATACTATATTTTATATTTATATCTTTTATAACCATATTTTATACCGTTTTATACATTATATCTATGTTTTCTACCTATATCAATTATATCTATTATATTTAATATTTTTTATTTATATCTATTATATCAATATTTTATACCTATATATATCATATGTATTATGTCTATATTTTATACCCATATATATATCTATTATGTCTATGTTTTATACCTATATCTATTATATCTCTTATGTCTACATTTTATACCTGTATCTATTATATCTTTTATGTCTATATTTTATACCTATATCTATTATGTCTATTATGTCTATATTTTATACCTGTATCAATTATATCTATTATTTATATTTATACCTAAAACTATTATATATATAATGTCTGTATTGTGTACCTATGTCTATTTTGTCTATATGTTATATCTATATTTATTATATCTTTTGTCTTTTTTTATACGTATATTTATTATATCTGTTATGTGTCTATTTTATACCTATATCTATTATATCTATTATGACTCTATTTCATACCTACATCTATTATATCAATTATGTCTATATTTATACCTTCATCTATTTATCTATTATGTCTATATTTTATAACTCTATCAATTATATCTATTATGTCTATATTTTATACCTCTATTATAT